>NW_023396651.1:20000-238933 GCF_011125445.2 Fundulus heteroclitus | reverse complement strand
CCCAGAATTAATTACTTATTCTCAATGATCCCCAATAAACCACCATTTCACTGGTTTAAACCTCTCGACTCCTCCATTTCTAAATTTCTTTGGAAAGATAACCCCCCTTGTAACAGCTTAAAGACGCTACAGAAGATAAAGGGGGATTTGATATGCCTAACTTCCATCACTAAAACTTAGCAAATAGGCTACAATCTTAAAATTGATAAAACATAATCCTTTAGATGAGCCCTGGCTAGACACAGAACAGGAAATATGCAATAATATCATGATTTCAGATTTACCGTTTATTAGCTCAAATATAAAACGGCGTACATGCTTTAAAAATATTAACATCAGCTCTTCTCTGACAGCATGTTGGGAGTTTCTTAAAATGATGGAGTCATCACTTATCCCATACAGTTGTACACCCATCTAGAATAATCCTGACATCCTTCAAAAAATTATATGATAAACTTTGCATACTGGAAGAATAAAGGTATTATTGGATAATAAATCAGCATAAATCACCCCTCTCATGTGGAATACAATTATGACACACCACAGCAAAACTATGAACAAGTCGAAAGAGTTATAACCTAACCGCTGCTGTACGGCGCGTGGGAAACATTTTTACCAGGATGCTGGAGTATCTTTGATTCTGTATAAGGAGAAATCAGTGTAAATAATAGCATCTGTGGAGAGAGAGCATTCTTAGTTTCCAGCTGATGTGAACTGAAAAAAACTATTACGAGGCATCATAACTGAAATTAAAAGCCGTGTATTATTCAATCTTCCATTTTCAATATCCAAACATAATTTAAGTCACACATTATTTTAAGGGTTTTTAATGTAACACAAGACTTAAACATTTAGCTATTTCTCCTGTTTCAACCATAGGCTTAGCTCAATAGTATGAAAAACAAACTGTATAGGTGTGAACATCTCTATTCATTCCTACATTATCAGCAGACACACACATCACACCAACCCCTAAACTCTGGTCTTTGACATAGAAATGTCCAATCTCTTCTTTTGTATGATTGATTTCTGCTAAACCTGGAAGATTGCTACATTATTCTTTTAATGTAAGGCGATAGGAAATATTATCTCAACAAGTGGCCATAAAATGCTTTTTGAAAAACTTCCTTTTAAAAAAAACAGAATAAGCCATAAAAAGTAACAATACCATTGTGCATGATACAACTTGCAGACACAAAAACATGCCGAGATTAAAACTGTTTGACTTTTAGCAATTTTGTAAATGAAAACTGTTTCAAGTAAGTTTTTTACTTAGTTTTTTTGTTTTCATGAGTGTGAGTTTTTGTGTTACCATTAAACTTGGTGTTGTAATTTTTTGCACAGTTGAAAAATGTTTGTTCAATGTACAGCTCTAACACAAATATTGTAATGCAGAACAGTAGGCTATCTTTACTTGAACAAAATATTGCTGTGAGTTGATTTGGACCCTCTATTGACTGGCATTGAAGTGGTGGGAGGTGTTGCTCAAAGGTATGCAAAGTAATCCAAATCAACAGCTTTTGTTAACATCTGCTTGGCTTGGAGTTATTCTAAAGAAACTTTGAGGGTTGTTTTCTCCCTAATCTTCTTAGCAGAGTGCCAACATTCAAAAGGTCATATCTTTTTCAAAATGTATTTTATTTCCACAAGTTTGACATTTTGGAAAGCTTAGAACCCACTTTTTCTGAATCTGTAAATAACTCTCCCTAGGAAGACTTAGACCTAGTTTTGCTGTGGCAGGTCACAATTTCATTACGATTGAGCATAATCCGATCACTGTGGCTGGTGGGGGCTGTTTTCTGGGGCTCTTCTCTGCTCTTCCCTGGGATGGGAGAGGCAGTTATCCCAGAGAAGAGCCTCAGTAATGGCCCCACCAGCCACAGTGCTGAAGCCCACAGGAGCTGCAGCTGGATCCGCTCTGGTGTAGCTGGCTGTAGCGGATTCAATGGATCTAGTCATGAACTGTGCTGTGCATATAAACACATGGCACAGCACAGGAGGCCAGCAGCTCTGGGCAAGATTCACCCAGTCCACTTACACCTCAAGAACAAAGGGTACTCTTTTGATGACAGTAATGTCCAGTGTAATGAAGAGGGTCTTCATTACTGGGACTGTTGTTAGAAAAGTACCTGGTATTGCACTTTAAGAATACTTTTGCACTGTAAACTTGCACCTTAATTAGCACTTTGTTTAGCACAGCACTTTAAGCATGACTTTGCACAGAAATAACCATTTGCACATAAGAAGTTTTAACTATTTATTGAATATTTATTGGATATTTTAATAATTAGCATGTAGCCTTTTGTTCAGGCTCTGCACAGCTGCTCCTCATTGGGAAATGGTGTGGGCTCTGTGAAAAGAAGAATTGTTATTTGGAGCTAAGGTCTACTGTCTGGAAACTTAAGCAAATGGTATAGAATCTGTGAGAAGTGAGATGAGAGTGTTAGCATGTGGTGACTTACCTGTTTTCTATGTCCTCTCCAGGGTGTCCAGACACCATTTATAGGTTCCGGGAGAGACAATGGGAAAAGCAGGGGGAACTTTGCACGTTTGTTTAAGGGGTTTTTTAGGTGTGGGGTAAAAGATACCAATATTTATACCACATAGGTGGGAATGTGTATGTGTATTTATATAATGTAACTATTGTATTTATAGATAAAGTTAATAGTAAATTGTTTAGTGCAGAATGGTTTAAACCCTTAATCAAGCAGGGGTATTTAAGGCAGTGATTGTGTCTGTAAACCAAGTTGGTTGTAGGTTGGTTGTTAGTTGGTTGGCAGAGTGAACTGCTGCTACCAACAAATAATAAATATATTACTACTTCCACATGCTGCGGCTTTGTCCATCATTCCTGCTGAAACTCCAGCCTCAAAGGCCACGAAACCGACATCCAGATTTTCGGATAGGGAGAACAGATGGTTTGAAAGAGGGGGTAAAAGAAACCATCTAGGTCAAACAGAAAAGCTATCACTTAACAGAGGGGGAAATTGCATTTCCAACTCCCCAGTGTTTACAGCTCTGTCCTCCAACACATTCCAAAGAGATTACATCAGCAGTCGCATCATGATTCAGGTGACCAAGTACTTCCACTCACACCAACAAAAAGCTTCTAATGGCCCAGGACAGTGGCGGATGGGTCACTGATTTGCATCTGACCCAAAATGCACTTAAGAGGATGGGCCTCCATGTGCTTTAAAAGCAGCAGTGCACCAACTGGAGGTTGCTCAGGTGCGAATCACTAGAATTGACAAAGACTCCTGGATAGCTGTCAAAACGTTTTCAGAAATAAGTGGACGAAAGTCTGGTTGCCCCCCAATTTATGCCTGTTTGCTGTTGATTCACTACACTGAAAGTTGTGAAGTTTTGTCTATAAAGACTGTGTGGTTGAAAAACTTCACGGCTGCTGATCAAACCAGTGTTTGTGTGCGCAGAGTAGAGGACAGAGCAATTGCTGCTGCTGGCACGTCTGCAGCCTTCTGCAGGAGACAGAAGGTTTGAGAGATAGCGTATCACATCTTCCTCTTTACAATACCCCATACATTTTCTATGAGGTTAAGGTCAGGTGAGTTTGCTGGCCAATTAAGGGATACCATGGTCCTTAAACCAGGTACTAGTAGCTTTGGCACTGTGTGCAGGTGCCAAGTCCTGATGGAAAATGAAATCTGCATCCCAATAAAGTTAATCAGGGGCAGGGGGCATGAACTGCTCTAAGACTTCCCAGGTAGATGGCTCTGTTGACCCTGGACCTCAGAAAACACAGTGTACCAACACCAATAGATGGCATGACACCCCAAACCATCACTGACTTTGGAAACTTTACATGGCACCTCAAGCAATGTAGATTATGTGCCTCTCCTCTGTTCCTCCAGATTCTGGAACATTGATTTCCAAGGGAAATGCAAAATTGACTTTCATCAGAACATAACTCAGCAGCAGTCCAGTCCTTTTCGAGATGCTTCTGACCCTCTGTTGTTCAAGAATGGCTTGACCCAAGAAATGCAACAGCTAAAACCAATGTTTTGCATACGTCTGTGCGTGGTGGTTTTTGAAGCATTGACTCCAGTTGCAGTCCACTCTGTGAATCTAACACACATTTTTGAATGGGTTTTGCTTAACAATCATTTCCTGGGTGCGGTCATCCCTATTGCTTGTACACTTTTCTTCTATCACATCTTTTCTATCCCTTTGCCTCTCTATTAATGTGCTTGGACACAGAGCTCTCTGAACAGCCAGTCGCTTTAGCAATTACTTTTTTGTGTCTTGCCCTTCTTGTGAAACATGTCAATGGTCGTCTTTTGGACAACTGTCAAGTCAGCAATCTTCCCCATGACTGTGTAGCCTACAGAACCAGACATAGACAATTTAAAGGACTTTGCAGGTGTCTTGAGTTAATTAGCTGATTAGAGTGTGGCACCATGTGTCTTTAAAAGGTTATCTTTTCACAATATTAAAATTTTTTGAGATACTGAATTTGGGGTATTCATTAGCTGTCAGTTCAAATCATCAAAATTAAAAGAAATAAACACTTGAAATGTATCAGTCTCTGTGTATTGAATGAATATAGTATGCAAGTTTCAACTTTTGAAAGCAATTACCAAAAAAAATCTGTTTTCAGGATATTCTAATTATATGACCTGTACCTGTAAATTGCTGTTGTCATGAACTTTAAAGTGTTCATTAATACATCTATGAACAAAAAGACAATGTGAATGCAGAGAACATGGAAACTGGTAGATGTTCCTTGGGAAACGAATAAATCTGTCATTCAGTGATGTGCTTTGTTAAGGTTTCCACATCTTCTTTGATTGGGAGGCAGTAAGGGACCTTCATAATAGATAACATCATAGAAGCGTGCAAGAATGCTGTTATTCAACACCAAGATATGGAAATGTTGAGGACGCTGAGGACACTCCCCTTTATGAGAAAACAACAGTTTCAAGAGCCTGAAACAATTAATGAATCCTTTCAAACGAGACATCTCCTCTTCCATCTCTTCACCCCCCCCCCCCCCCCCCCGAAGTGAAACATGAAGAGTGGTTTTTAGAACCTTAGGGAATGTTTGGTGATTGGGGGTACATATTCAAATAATAAACAGGCGAGCTCCAACTTTACCAACTTTACCCAGAAAAGAAACTCGCACCCTTATCAGAAACCTGCAACTTGACGTATAATGACTGGGCAAGACTCACAATCCCCCACATCAACAAGGGTGGAGAAACAACCCCTTACGCTCAATCTACAGCATATGTCAGAAAAGAGTACATTTCATGCGATCAGTAAATTGATACCTGAAAGATTGTCTTTAGTGCAATATGGGAAACAAGAGCTACTAGGGGATGGTTTCTACGTGCAAGCAGATGCAGGAACGAACATTTTCCATCCCTAGATTTTTGTTTTGGAAGCTTTCAATACAGACAGCGGAATATTCACAAATATGTTGGCCTTACCTTTTCATGGAAAGGAAAATGGATGGGGCCCGTATTTCCAAACTCTTGTGAAGGTCACGTTGTTGGGTTGATATTCTCTCTGTGAAATAAAAAACACTGACATATCACTACCAGCCTCTGGAGCCAACCCATAGAAAGCATTGCAGGATGAAATTGATGAATGGATGTCTTCCACGCTTATCGCTATGGTGAAAACTGCTTTACTTATCAACTCAATGTTACCCGTGAAAAATTTATGAAAGACACAATTTATGAAAGACAGAAACAGCCGGATGAATTCTGAAGTTTATAGAGACATACTTTCTGCTCAGATTCAGCCAAATGTAGCAAAGTTGATTGGACGGCACTTCACAGTGCAAATGGACAATGATCCAAAACGTACTGCAAAAGCAACCCAGGAGATTTTTAAAGCAAGAAGTGGAATATTCTGCAATGGCCACTCTCCAGATCTCAACCCAATCGAGCAGGCATTTCACTTGCTCAAGAAAAAACCTATGGCAGAAAGACCAATAAACAAGCGCCAACTGGAGACAGCTGCAGTAAAGGCTTGGCAATGCATCACAAAGGAGGAATTTGGTGATGTCCATGGGTTCCAGACTTCAGGCAGTCATTGCCTGCAAACGATTCTCAACAAAATATTGAAAAGTAACATTTTACTTAGGGCTATGTTTATTTGTCCAATTACTTTGGAGCCCTTGAAATAAGGAGCGTTTGAATAAAAATAGCTACCGTTCTTACATGTTTAATCATATATTTTGTTCAACCCCTTGTATTAAACTTTAAAGTCTGCACTTCCCTTACATTTTAGTTACTTCATTTCAAATCCAATGTGACAGCATGCAGAGCCAAAATCATGAAGATTGTGTCACTGTGCAAATATTTCTGGGCTTAAATACTAATTTCTGGCTTATTTCAATTCGTTATAGTTAGATCTCCTGTTTTATCTAAGATAATATCCTTCAGTAGAGTTAAGAACATTTATTTTTTAAAGCTTTTTTTGCTCTAAGTTTACATCTTCTAATTAAGTAAAATCCAAAACAGGGATTCAACCCGTCAATAACCACACAGTATCAGACAACAACAAAATTTTTTTTAAAAGAATCATGAACATTAAGGTAAACCTAATTGAAAGAAAGTGACATGGCTTTAATAATCAACCACCACCACCAAAACCACAGCTCCTTCGAACAGCATGAGTCACCTGGCTGCTGTATTTCTTCACACCTTTGTTTGAATAAACCTTATAAAGATACCTGCACAGTAATTCATCTGATTTATTATTATATAAAGATCATCCTATTACTAAATAGGTCACTTTCAGGGTAACCATCTTTTATTAAAGAGCAAAGCGTGATAAATATAAACACACCACACATTTTCAGATTTCTCACAAAAAAAAAAAAATAAAATCCTGCATAGGTATAGGTACCTTTCACATTAGAACCGATAAGGCACTGATAACCAGTACCCAGGAATTGATACCAGTAGTTAACGGTACCTATTATAGTACTTTAAGGTGTTTATGTAGTAATAAGTGTTAGTTTATTAATAAAATCTCAACAATTTTAAATTTAGCATTTATTTCTCAATATATAAACTTGTTTGAATCTACAAATGAACCTTATTAAATAATTTATGAATTTTACTAAATTGCCAGAATAGTAATTAAGGACAATATCATAATTAAAACAAGTTTTACCAAAATAACAGTCACAGAGTGAACAAGGTGAATAAGGGATTGAAGCTGCGTGTGAATTAAATTGAGAGAATTGTTTTAGTGCAACAGTTTCAGAGAAGAAAAAAAATAAAAACATAATTTATCCCACTTTGTAAATCAAGGCGGGATACAATGAGAAATGAAGAAAGAGAGAGGCTTTCCGCTCTGCTCTCTTTGCTATGACTGCAAGCAAGTTTCAGATCGAAGCAGCTGCCTGTCTATGATGGGAGACAGTGCTTGGAGAAGTGCTTAGACAATAGCTCTAAACGATTATTACTTTCATGTGAAGTTGCCAATAACAAGAAAGTTGTTAGATTTTTTGCTAGTCGCTTTTTTGAAAAATAGGTCGCTGGATGGGTCTGAAAAGTCACTAAATATAGCGAGAAATTTGCTAAATTGGCCGCAGGGACCAGGTGTTTCCTCAGTGTATTCCCAACGCTGGCCTTGTTTTTCGCCTCACATATATTGCAGCAAGCTGAATTTGCAGCACATTTTGAATAGCAGAGACAGCACTTTCTATCTCAAGCAAAAATGGAGAAATATGATCCCTCTTGTTGATTTTCATCCAAACTCTTGCAGCAGCATTCTGGATCAGCTGAAGGCTTTGAACTGCATTTTGTGGACTTCCTGATAGTAGAGAATTACAATAGTCCAGCCTTGAAGTAACAAATGCATTTTTTCAGCATCACGCCTGGAAGGAATGTTTCTAATTTTGGCAAAATTCCTGAGGTGAAAAAAAGAAACTCTGGAAACCTGTTTAATATGGGATTTAAATTACATGTCTTGGTCAAAAATAACACCAAGATTTTTTACTCTATTACCAAAGGCCAATTTTATGCCATCTAGATTAAGTGAATGACTAAGAAGTTTAGTTTTTTGGGGACTCTGTTCCAAAGTTTACAACTTATTTTTTGTCAGAATTTAAAAGCAGGAAATTTAAAGTCATCCAGGTTTTGATGTAATCGAGACATGCCTGTTGTCAAAGTAACTGATTGGATTCATCAGGATTTATGGATAAATATAGCTGAGTGTCATCAGCATAACAGTGGAAATGAATCCTATGCTTACTGATAATTTTGCCAATTATTAAACAGTAGCTCTCAGAGATTCAGTGGAGTTGTCTCAGACGATCAATTTCCCTAGTGTTTGCATACATCTCTTGAATCGATGCATGAATTCTGTCTGAAGAACTTAGTTCATACAAGGGTGTCTCTGTTATTGCCTTGACAAAATGATCCTCAGCCTGTATCTTTTGCATGCACAGCAGATTCTGGATAGAGGGAATGAGTGGCAGCGTATGGAGTCTACGTATGATGCGGTAAAAATAATAATCTTCGTTTACCACCACCAAGCATTAATGCTGAAGTTGACTCAGATGGTTTATTTCACAACCATAGCATGTAACTTTCAGAAATGTTTGACGGGTAACATTGAGTAAATGAAGTAAAACATCTTTCACCATAGCAATGAGTGTGGAAGACATCCATCCATCGATTTCATCCAGCGATGCTTTGTATGAGGGTAATGGGGGCTTTCCCATCGACCTCTAGCGTCCCTTTCTCTCAGCCATAGCTAACCCATTTTCCACGATTTCTCCAGGTTGGTTGTTTGCAACAATAAACTCACTCGGAGATGGTGCTAGTGATGAAGAGGTAGAGGAGGATTCAGAGTAGAAGACCAGTGAAGTATGGTGACACGGACCCAGATTATAGTTTTTGGCACCTGTATAATCTGACTCTGTATTCCAGTATGCCAGCATCATCCTGAAGAACTTAAATTCTGTCTTTTCACGAGTAGAATGATGGAAGAATGTGTAGAGAGCCTTGTTTCACTTTGTTTAGTGGGTAGAGGGAGTGGGTCTTAGAAGAGGGATGGTTCTAGAGGTGGGTCCTGCCTTGTTTCACTCTATCTATAGGATGGATGGGAGGGTGGGCTCTTAGAAGTAGGTTGGTTCTAGAGGCTGGTTGTGATATGTCAGTGCTTTTTTCACAGAGAGAATATCAATCCAACAATTTGAGCTTCTAGAGAGGTTGGAAATACGGGCCTCTATTTCATCCATTTTCCATCACCGTGCATGAAAAAGTAAGGCCAACATGTTTCTGAATATTCTGCTGTCTGTATTGAAAGCTTACAAAAGAAACAGATCTAGGGATAGAAGAGTCTTGTTACAGAGTGTCAGGAACTGAGTTTATTGAACCCTGATTCAGCCACACAGAGAGGTACATTCAAGGGTTTTTTTGAAGGATGATGAGTTATAGATGAAGGAAACCAGAGGGCTGTACCAGACTGGAGCAGAGGAACGATGATGGCTGGAGCTGGCGGACACAGCAGAGCTGGAGCAGGTGGACGTGAAGGAGCCAAGGCAGGTGGACATGAAGGAGCAGAGGCAGGCGGACATGAAGGAGCAGAAGCAGGCGTGCGAGGCAAATGTCGAGGGACGAAGGCTGGTGCATGCAGGGTAGCAGCAGGAAAGAGTGTCGAGAGCTGTTGGGAAAAGACGATCCGGCAGGAATTAGCAGACTCGGGTGGGTTTATGTAGGGATGTTAACAGGTGGATTGAGTCTAGCTTAATTAGCGGCGGCAGGTGGCAGTGATAAGAGGTGGAGAGAGAACTGGGCTGGATGGGACGTGGAAAGTGCTGGAAAATTGTCCAAAGCAAAGCAGGCCAAAAACTGAACACTGACAGAGTCTGCTTGCACGTACAAATCATCACCCGCTTGTAGTAGCTCTTGTTTCCCATATTGCCCTAAAGAGAATCTTTCAGGTATCAATTTACTGATCACATGGAATGTGTATTTTCTGAGATTTTCTGTAGACTGAGCATAAGGGGTTGTTTCACCACCTTTGTTGATGTGGGGGATCGCAAGTCTCAGAATTGCCCAATCATTATGCATCAAGTTGCAGGTATCTGATTAGGGTGTGATCTCCTCTTCTGGGTCAAATTTGTAAAGTTGGGGCTCGCCTGTTTAATACTTGAATATGTACTCTCATTCACCAAACATACCATAAGGTTTTAAAAACCACTCTTCATGTGGGGGGGGGGGGGGGGGTAGGTTGTATTGTATACTGATTTGGAGTTTGGGGCCTAACATCAGAGATAGCCCACTTAAAAGGATTTGTCGATTGGTTGAGGTTCTCAAAGCTGTTGTTTTTCTCATAGAGGGGGGTTCCTAAGGTCATCCTCAACGTTTTCTCGGGGTTGAATAATAGCGATCTCGCACATTGCATCCGTCTTATCGAAGATGGCTGAGCCTGGTTCTTCAGCCATTTCTATCTCAGATGATCCAGTGACCGCGTTAAGTAAAACAAGAAAGAATGTTTCAACTTAACGCAATTTTTTTGACCATTTTTAAGCCGGAAACTCAACCCACATGGTTAGGAGGTAGCATAGTTAGGAGGTGGTCTCATCATGCCACTAGCATCTGGTCATCATTATGGAGGTCGCACTGTTGGGGTTGTTAAATGGTTAAAGGCTAGTATTGTGCTAAATATATGTACTGTCAGGATTCTGCAGGCCATGCTGTTGGCACGGCCTATTCTCTGCTAACTCTCCTCCACAGGTGACTGTAGTTGACAGGTGGGCGTGGCCCACACCTGCAGCTTGTCTCGGCAGCTCCGGTGGGAGCTTAAAAGGAGCGCTTAGTCAGCTGAAGGACGCCAGAGTGTTAAACCGTTGTGGTACACTTAGTGGCCACTGTCCTGTAGACAGTTCCTCGTTCCTGTGAGTCTGATATTCTAGTTCCTAGTTCTAACTTTTGTCTCCTGTTTCTCGTAGTTCGTTCGTGCTTTGGATTACTCACCTGTCATGTCTCTGTGCTCTGAAGACTGGTTCCTGAATCCCTGCCGCTCAGATTCTGCTCTGGCATTGCCCTCAAGCCCACTTAGTATTACCAAGCCGGACAAGAGTTTCCTTCCCTGGATTCACTCTGGTTCCTTCACTTGTAAGTGTCATTAAGGTTTCATCCATTTTAAATTGACAGATACATCTGTGGAGACTGCTGTCATCCCAAACATGTGACATCATACTCTTTCAGTCACTTACTTTGGTTTTCTGGGACACAACATTTTTTTATTTAACCACAGTAGATAAAAAGCCTACCTCCAGAACATGTACTCTAATTGCAGTAGAACCTAAATACATTTCGAGGATCCTAAATGAAACTATAAAAGTTGTTTGCCTTTTTCTTTCAATCATGTACTCAGAAAATGCAAATAATTTTAAATTATTATTTATTTGAATTTGAAATTGAATTTTTGTCCCCTGTGGGGAAATTTTCATTTAAGTACAGCCCATCAAGAGAAAGACATACATGGGTAGACAGGAGACTGCAGTAACAGCCTTGCCAGGTGCCACCTTCTTGCAGAGTGGCACAGCGAATACGGTGAATCACCATGTTTGTGTATGTGTCAGTGTGGGCCCATGACTCTACAGCCTTCAAGGTTAACCATTAGGACACTGGATTCCATAACAAAGAGATTGTTATTGTGTCAGGCTGACTGTGAAATTTGTTTTAACACCATTAGATTGTTTTTGTTCTTCTTTAAAGCTGAATGAAAATGTACATTTGACATGGGGGGGGGGGCTTATTGTGTAGGCCTCACCCCTGGTAGCTTTCTCTGCCCCCACACGCATTTAGGTATTGAGGGTAGGATGCATGGGGGGTTGCACTGGCACCAGCTACCTTCCGGAGGGTGGGTGGACTGTGCCAGTTTTAAACACACTTGATAACAACATGCAACAACATGACACTTGAGAAGATGGAGGCAGGCTCGGTGACCTTTTTCACATCCCTGTGCCACCCGATTGCCACCCAGAGTCTGGGGCCTGGAGGAGGAGCAGGCCACCTGTCCGGGGTCTTGGTTGGCGGCAGACGTTGGGTCCGGGTGATCGGCCGGGACTGGGGCTGGCACTTCTGTTATCCCCTGGAATATGGGTGAGGACTAGAACATAGAGTGGAGAGTGTGGGGCAGGTAGTACCTCAGGGTTTGTGGGGGGGGGGCTATTGTTGGTTGGCCCATTTGATACATGTTGGCTCCATCTCTGGGTGGGTGGGCCCATGGGTCGTCTGGTCCGGGACCGGGATGGGGGGTTAATATCGGAGCATGGAATGAGTAGGTCGTGTTGTAGTGGTCCACAAAGCCCCCCAACCCCCCACCCCCCGTCCCATCTTGATGTTCACTTCTCGGGTCTGGGGGCTGGACATGGGAGTATAGGATGTGTGGGGTGAGTGTGAGTGTGTGTACTGTGCCCCACCTATTTTTTTTCTTGTAGGAGTGTTTGCATGTGGGGGTGGTAGCGAGTGATAACGAGTGAATGTGACTGTGTACGTAGTTTTCTGTTTGTTTATTTGTCTGGTTGGGTTTGTACTGCCCCCTCTCCCGGGACATCTCAAGTCTCCACTAAGTTTGGAACCCACCCCCCCTCCCTTTCCTTCTTCCCTCCACTAGCTGGCGCCTTGGCCTGCTGGTGCATTGGTGGTCCACGGTGTCCGGGGATCGGGGCTCGGGCGGGTGCCAGCTCGCTCCTGGTGGCTGCTTCGTGAGGCCTGGCCCCCCATGGCTTGGTCAGATCCCCCGTCGGGGGGAGGGCGCCCCTGAGGTCTCTGTAGTCCATGGCTGGATCTGCTCCGACGTTGCTGGCTGCCGGTGGTGCCACCAGGCAGATCCCCGCGGCTCCTGGGGCTTTGGCATTGTGGCTATTGGGGTGTATGTTGGGGCCGTCTCTCCTCTTCCCTTGGATGGGGGAGGAAGATTCCCTCTGTTGGCCCCTCTTGGGCACCTTTATTCTGAAGGTCGAGCATCTGGGATTTTGGTTCCCCTGGCGTCTGCCTCGGTGCTCTGGGGGGTGGGTCTTTTGCTCTTCGCAACCACTATTGAGCATTTTTCTCATGGAAAAACCTTACATAAAAAAGACACTCTCACAAGCACCCACAGTTGCTTGGGAAAGGTAAATACAGATTCACTTCTACCCAGAAAATCCCTATTATTTTCTTCAGCTGTCACATTCCGTATTAAATAATACTGTATATTCTTCAGTGACGGTATTAAGGTGTTGCTTGTTTGTACATGCAAAACTTTATTGGCTGGTTTTGCTGTTATTTTCACATCTCTCTTTTCAGGTTAAGAAGCAGACTGAGGATGTTGTATCGCTCTCTCTTTATTTTCCTATTTCACCTTTTCCCCTTTTTTCCTCTTCTACCTTCTTGTCTCAGTGTCCATTTTACATGAAATATACCCTGCATAAATTCTAATAAAGCTTCTTGCATATATACAGTAAATCAAGCAGGGCACTGTGGCGAAAGCAGTAAGGCTCTGCTTGTGAAAGTACACTGTAAAAAATTACTTTTTGGTGTTGTAAACTCTATTACAGTATTCGTCTTAATTTCTACTTTGTATTTTTAAGCTTCTGTAAGAACTAGAATTTCTGAAGTAAAATTAAACCTTTTTTTAAGTAATACATGGATTTTGGAGAAAGAGTAAGTTTTACTTAGATTTCCTTAAACTATTTAAATGCTTGATATTAGTATGAACATAAACCTACAAATACTGCGTAAACTTTACTTAAAAAATTTTGCATTTCGAAACGGTCACAAGCGCATGCGCACTGTAGCTCACAGCTAACCTGACAAAAGCCAGCTGTATGTTACTCCGCCTAGCTCCACTCACATACATCTGGGACATCGGCGGTAGAAAGTGATTTCTCCAACCAATTTTATGGTCTGGCCAATCAGGACGCAGGGCTGGCATTTCATAGATGTGACGTAGTGGAGACGCGACCATGACGTAAGACTGTTTTGATAGCAATGGCGGCTCGTTGAGGAAGCAAGCGTTAACATTGATGCTGCTATTTCTTCCGTGTTGTCCAATCTACCTAATATTGTTTCATTAAAAGAACATCAGAAAACGGCTCTGAAGGCTTTTGTTGGTGGAAACGATGTTTTCGCCCTTCTCCCGACCGGATTTGGCAAGTTTTGTTATTTTTCTATTTATCAACAGGAAGCAAATCACATAAAAATGTTATCCTCATTATTCAGGTAGGTGGGAAAATAATGTATGCATGATAGAATATTGTCTTATATTTGCCCTTATTCATCCATCAAAATTTTATATTAAAATTGTGGCTGAATATTTTTGAACATTGTTTTAATACCACAAATTGTGTCTCTTTTTTTTAGGGTGTCCTTTGGAGGAACCAGTGGACTTTGTGGACAGTTGGACTTGAGGTCTAGGGAGAGGAGGTAGAGGAGGAACCGTTATTCACAGCCTTACACTGTACCTCGGGGAGAAGGAAGAGGAACATTTTGAAGACTGCTTGGTATGGCATGATTTTAGTCAGTTAAAAATAATCTTTTATGGCGGACTAAAGGGACATTGTGTAGGAATTACTGCCATCTACCGTTGCGGTTGTATTTCGATATAATAGAAATCATATTGATTGATATCGATAACTATCAACAAATTCAAAACAGATATTTAAAAAGCAGCCCTAGCCATTTTATTATGTTGCATAGCAACCTATTTTAGATAAAAACACACAAACACAGACTGAACCTTTTATTCAACCACCTCTTTACCAAAACTGCAAGTTTTTAAAAAAGAAAAAAGTATGCATTCTCTCTGAACTCTTTGAAGGTGGCAAAGCTCGGTTCCTGGGTTTACGCTGTGATTGGTTAGGATGTAATGAATTAATATTAACCCACATGTCTAAAATGCAAAAAGAGGGAAAATTGTTTTTCTATTGAACTTTTAATGACCCTTTTTTTACATGATTGACATATGTCTATAGATTGATATATATCGTTATTGAATTATTGTACAGGCCTAGCAGACAGCAGATGGACAACAGCCGCTGCATGTAGCGGCATAGACAAGCCTCTATGCAAAGAAGTGGTCCGTCAGCACAAGGCAAAACATGACGATGTTATATTGTTTTCCTGATCCAGGTTTACCAGCCTTCTTTCGACTGCTGTGACTAAAATGACATCTGGTTTGTTACCGACAGCCAGCTGCACATAAATGCAGCATCAATGTAATGCACCATTACTGAACGTATAAACATGGCGACACAATATGGCAGCCAGCACAGAGCTTTTCATATATATACAGTATAAATCATTATTCAGAGCTTATTAGAACACTTCAGTCTGTTGATGGGTGTACTACTTAGTGATTAATGAAAAAATACTTTTTAACTATTTGATTTTAAAGGGCTTCACAGTGGTGCAGTGGTTATCGCTGGTGCCTTGCAGCAAGAAGGTTCAGGGTTCAAATCCAACCCTAGGTCTTTCTGCATGGAGTTTGCATGTTCTCCCTGTGCATGCGTGGGTTCTCTCCGGGTACTCCGGCTTCCTCCCACAGTCCTAAAAACATGACTGTTAGGTTAATTGGCTTCTCTAAAATGTCCTTAGGTGTGAGTGTGTGCGAGAATGGTTGTTTGTCTCTGTGTGGCCCTGCGACAGACTGGCGACCTGTCCTGGGTGTACCCGATGAGGGACTAAGCGGGTTAGAAGAGGGATGGATGGTTGATTTTAATAGATAACAGGAGATGTTATCTTCTTTACACAATGTCCCTTTAAATGTTCAAATTAAGAAGAAAGTAGTCAAACAGATGTATTCTTGTGTTCTTTCTTCCCTGATAAAGAAGTCACTTTGATTCATGCAGTTCTTTTATTTGTTTTTCGAATAAAAGAATAAACATTCTTCTTTGTTGTTGTGCATTACATGCAGGAGGACAGCCGGAGTGACGTCAATAAACATATCCGGAAAAATACTTGTTCTCCACGGTGCTGATGAGGATCCAGTTGATGTCTCCATCCTTGAAGGCCGGGAGATTTTGGCAGCATTCAACAGTACTGCAAAAGCCTGCTTGCTGCTCCTGGGACTGATATATGCCCTGAAGTTGACATACCCTCCACTGATCTCCATTTATTCACTGGATTGCTGATTCGCCGTTGTTAGTACACATCTCCGTGAAGCCACCAACCGCCATATTGGTACTCCTTATTTTCCTCCAGTAACTAGGGAATATGTGCGCTACAGCATCGAATAACGAGGATTTTCTCATGTTCAGGGGAGGCTTAAAACTTTTAAAATGTCAAATGCCATATACTTTTATGTTATGTACCAACACTATCAAGTACTGAGAAAGTTATGTGCTGAAATATATTGCATGTTATTTATATATACACACACACACGTATAAATAACATGCAATATATTTCAGCACATGACTTTCTCATTACTTGATAGAGTTAGTACATCCACTCACTGTAGAATTACCTGTTAAACGTTTTCACACAGCCAGAAAACTGCTTATTGTTGTAACCAAATCCTGTGGGGTTCTGTGAGAGTAGGAAGTAGCAAGATGGCGGCCAGTGACTTCAGTTTTTCGGGCAAATCAGCACTCCAGTGAATAGAGATCAGTGATACCCTCCCACTTTGCACTACACTTTTGAAGTCTTCCAAAAACTTGGATGGATTTAAACTGTCCCCAAAAGTAAACACCTTGAAGTTTAAGTTGCTTTCCTACATGCATTTATGACTTTTCCATCTTAGAGGAGGAAAATGTGGCATCAAATGCCAAGAATTAGCAGTGGGTTCCATTTAGTGTTAGTGGAAGGTTGCCTAGTCATTAATGTTTTTTTATTTTTTGCCAAATAAGGTATCTGTTATTTTTTTAACCAAATAACCGATACCTTTATTCAAATATCTAGTGGAGATTTTATTCTTCATTGAGAATGGTTAGACAGTTGAAGCTGCTCATTTTTTAGTGTTGATTTTGTTTTATTAATGTTGTAACTGCATTCTTAAAAGTCAACTAGTCTGGACGACTGGTTTAAGTGTTGAAATTGCACCGTTTCAGTGTGTAGGTTTGTAAGGTTTTTATTGCACATTTGAGTAGTGACTATTACCAGATCTGTGTTGGATGTGGTGTATATGTAATACTGTGTATTTGTTGTTTACAAGTCATACCAATCTTATCTTTTTTTCGGTACAAATTCTAATGCAGTACAACAAAATGCACTTTTAATATTAATGCTATATTTGTACATGCTTATGTCATTTACATAGAGGCATACATAATCTATACTCCAATGCTCAAAGTTTAAGTGTCTGTTTCTGTTCGGACCCTCAACCAGAAGTTATTTTAAGCATGTTTGTTTAAGTTAAATCTTCTTGATGTGACATATGAGTACATTTCTGTAATGAATATTGAAGCTCAGTTTCAGAGGGTTGTACTTTTTTCTTTTATTACATATTTGAATAGTACTATTCCAGTTAGACTGTCAAATTTCTTGCTGACCCATGACAGACTATTGGTTCAATTTATTTGGTACCATTTATCAAAAGAAAACTGGCAATGATTACCTAATATTAGTAAGTAATATTAACATAATTAAGCAAAGTAAATGTCAAGCACAAGAAAATAATAAAATCTACTTAATTACTTCATAACAGCAAATTCTACAGGAATATAAAATTTACTTAAAATTTTGAGTAAAATGCAAGTTCACTTTACTTAATTTTTTTAAATAAATCTAACTTACAACTTGGATGTAATTAAGTAAATGTTACTCAATATCTTCACAACTGTTATGTATAATGGAAAGTGAAATTTACTTGATACTGGCAAGTGAGTGTTACTTAAAATTGCAGCATTAAGTTTTACTTAAATAATTTGAGTGCAAATACTTACAATATATTTTTTAAGTAAATCTTATGAGTTGTTTTTTTCAGTGTAATATCTGTTTGGCTCTTTTTTGCATTAAGACAAAAATTCTTATTGCCACATTGCTAGACAGGACACAAAAAAAGAAAATTGAGAATACAGTAGGAATGGATTCATCCCTGTAGTATGTCAGCGGGTAAGAAGAATTTGTGTAAGGTTTAAAAAGTGCATCCTTGATATTCTTATTTAGACATACTCTGAAACTGTGTTGGTTTCCTTCTAAAAGACAGAGTGGATTCTAAACTCTTCTATATATTGATAAACTGAATTTTACAAGTAGACACATTGAATGTATTCATATATACACACACACATGCATATATATATATATATATATATATATATATATATATATATATATATAGATAGATAGATAGATAGATAGATAGATAGATAGATAGATAGATAGATAGATAGATAGATAGATAGATAGATAGATAGATAGATAGATAGATAGATAGATAGATAGATTTCTGTTATATTGTTGCACAATCTATCTACCCAGGCATTGGCCATTCCTGTTTACAAAACAACAATGAAATATCCTCTTAGTTCTATGCTTTCCAGTTTTTAAAATTTGGAACATAACAAAACACGTACATTTCACAATTTCCCTAATTTTCTGCCCACAGTATACAATATCTGATTTTTATATTATTTGTCTTGATTGACGCACACTGAAAGTGTACTGGCTAGTTACTTTAAAACCTGAATATGAACTGCAAAAGGATAAACAAATAAAGAAAGAATGAATGATAAAATGAATGAAAGCTTGATTTCCCGAATGTTTGTTTTAAAATCCAATATATGGATTGTTCCATAAAAAAGGGATACAACTTTAGTCATAACACATCTGTCTTTTAGAAGTCACTTTAGCACCAAATCAAACACTGTCATGCTCACTGAGTGGAACTGTGTCAGCTTACTGCCTGCAGTGTGAAATGACGGATGTAAAGTGTAAATGTCAGGGCACTCCAACCTGCTGCTCTCCCAGCTCTCTCTTCAGTCTGTTCTGCCATTGCACTGTCTGCATCACTATTGCCTCCCACCTTCTCTCCAGGTTGATTGACAACAGCTGCAGGGCCTCTCGGTGCTGCTCTGCATCTGGGCCCACTTCAGCGATCAGGCTCGACTGTCCAAGGGGAATTTCAGATAGAAATATGTGTGGGCATGAGTATTGTTTTCTGCTACTCAACACAAGAATTTACACATTTAACAAAATTACAACTACTCCAACCATGTTGAGATTAGGTACTCTGTCTCAAATGAAGAAATAAATTGTGCATGGACTGAAACTTTTATAATTTTTCAATAAAAATTATTATAATGAATTCTTTGAATTAATGCATATCGTTTAGGTTGTTTTACCTGCTTATGTTCTTGACCTGAATATATTTTGTGATGTTTTCTAAATGAATTTTAAATATTCTTTCACTCACCTGGCTCTGCTGCAGAAGCTTCCAGCACAGTTTGAGAACAGAAGCCACTCTTCGGCGTCGGATTCGAATCTCTGAACACAGGGACTGTTGATAGACATACAGTTGAAATAACTCACGATGGACGTAAAGTCAGGAAATGCAGATTTCAAATATGTGAGAACAAAACAATTTCATATTGTTAACTGCAAGACAAATAATTAAATTCTCCCTATTTCATACTTTTGTGCTGCTTCAAAAAATTATTTAATAATTTACAACACAGATATCCTACCTAATCTGGAGGGACAGTCTATTGTTGTATAACAAGACCCTTCGCAGAGTTAGAGCAGCATATTTTTCATCATTAATTGAGGAGAATAAGAATAATCCTACATTTCTCTTCAGTACAGTTGCCAACCTTACCCAGAGCCACAGCTCTGTTGATCCATCCATTCCCTTAGCTCTTAGGAGTAATGATTTTATGGGATTCTTCATAAATAAAATTGATTCCATTAAAAATAAAATAATTGGCATCCTCCCAAACATGACTACCTCGTCCTCAGTAAGTGAGGCAGCATTGGAGGAATCCTTAGAACCTGCGCAGTGTCTGAACTGTTTAAAAGCAGTAGAGCTTTCTGAGCTATCTAAAATTTTAGCTTCATCTAAACCTTCTACCTGTATGTTAGACCCAATCCCAACCAAGTTGTTTAAGGAGGTATTCCCTCTGATCAGTGGTCCTATTTTAGACATGATTAATCTATCCTTGGTAAATGGATATGTACCACAGGCTTTTAAAGTAGCTGTTATTAAACCTTTACTTAAGAAACCATCTCTTGATCAAGACGAGTTAGTAAATTACAGACCTATATCTAATTTTCTTTTCTTATCTAAAATTCTTGAGAAAGTAGTTGCTAATCAACAGAGGTGTCAAGTAACGAAGTACAAATACTTCGTTACTGTACTTAAGTACACTTTTTAGGTATCTATACTTTACTCCATTACTTATTTTTCTTCCTACTTCTTACTTCTACTCATTACATTTTCACACAAGTATCTGTACTTTCTATTCCTTACATTTTTAAAACAAACGTTACTCGTTACTCTTGGCTTCAGTTTAAAATTTATAAATATTTATTTCACGTAATGTGCGCCATCCAATGCAGATCATTGGCGCCATCCACACCTAGTGAGAACTAGTGTAATTGGATGAGTCATATAACGCAAACACTCATTGGTTAGTAGTTCACGCGTGACGTCAGCGCTACATCCGGGCACGGTGGTTGGCAAAAAACAGAGCTGCTCTCGTCTCCTACATGACAAAACGGGTGATTTAGAGCGTACTTTTAGTTCGTTTATTTTTGGAATCTAAGCAATGCCTACGACTTGTTGTGCTCCCGGTTGCACACAGAGGCATTCCAAATCGTTGGATGTACGTTTCTGTCGTTTACCGAAGGAGGAAGGACGAAGAAAGAAATGGATATTTTCAATGAAAAGAGCGCAGGCAGACACTCACAATGGACTGGAAGAAGCATCATACTACGAAAGAATTTGCAGTCTACACTTCATCTCCGGTAAATACCACTTAATTCTGCTCTAGTCATTGTTCTGCTTAAATAGCGGCAGAGGGGAGGTGGCGATCACTACACGGGCCGGAGAAGCGGCCCGTGTAGCGATCGCTACAGCCGCCGCCGCTGTCTGAAGCAGCAGACAGCGGCGGCGGCGGCGGCTGCTGCTGCTGCTCCATTACGCCCCCGTTCACGGGCGCTAGTACTTCTGTGTTTACACTGCAATATCGCCGACACCTCCACCCATTTTAACAAGACAAAAACACCAAAATAATCCGTAGTAAACAATGTTTATTTAATCCTACCGGGCGGGTCTTCCTCTGCTGAGACGCAGTCTATGTCAGACGCCGCTTTCTGCTGTTGCACAAACGTGTGAACAACATCCATCCATCCATCCATTTTCTGACCGCTTAATCCCTCATGGCGTCGCGAGCGTTGCTGGAGCCTTTTTCCCGATATAAAATAATTGTAGCCGTCCAGTGGTTGCATGGCTTTCGTGCTCTCTGTCTGTACTGGCCTGCCGTGTTTATAAGGCAGCTGCATATGTCGCGGTACGGAACCCTTGGCCAGCATTTCACAGACTCGCTCCGTCCCTTCAGGCTTTTGCTGTGTGGATCTGGCAATCTGATACCATCAACCATCAACTTACTCTTAAAACGATCTTGTGATACATTATCTAAAGAAGAAAAATACGTGGAGAACTCGTCAGTTTCGCTGTTTGCGTCCGCCATTGTGTTCGCCTTTTGCCAACCAGTCCGGCGCGCATGCGCGAAAAACCCGGATCAAAACAATAACAATGAACTGGTCTATTCTCTTTTTATCTCTCTTTCTTTATCTATCTATCTATCTATCTATCTATCTATCTATCTATCTAGCTATCTCTCTATCCATTTCCGTTTCTGGTGTGTGATCGTAGGTAGTAGACGTGGACGTGAGAGTGGCGCTAGTTTCAAATGGTGATTCTTTCCCTTGTGTATTTCGGTTTCAAACAACTTTCCAACTGTTCTGAATGCACTAAAGCAGGTAAATCAGGTAAGAGTAATTTGGTTTTTTTCATGTGAGTGTTAGGTAAGTAAGTGTTTGGTTAGACAGGTAGGTGTGAGGAGGCATGGCGTCCTCCGAGACGCCTGCTCCGTCCATCAGGCAGGGGGTCCGGATTGTCCCTCCGGAAGCCTCTGTGGAGGAGGTGTTGTTGGCTGTAGGAGAGCAGGTAGGTTGCGGTAAATTGTCTCATGCTTTGCGCATGAATAAGGCGGTTGTTGTTTTTTTAAAGGATGAGTCCACCGTTCACCAGCTGATTGAGTCCGGAGTAATTATCCGGGACTCTTTGGTGCAGGTTAGCCCGCAGGCTGTGCCGTCTACGCGGATCACCGTATCCGGTGTTCCGCCGTTCATCCCGAACGCCCTTCTGGAGAACGAGCTCCGTAGGTTAGGCAAAATGGCGAGCGGGTTCCGGACCGTTAGTTTGGGCTGCAAAGACCAGAAACTGAAGCATGTGCAGTCTCTGAGACGGCAGGTGTTCATGTTTCTGGAGTCCCCCACGCAGACACTGGAGGTGTCCTTCCGCGTGAAGCACGGTGAAGGGCTTTACATGGTGTACGCCAGCTCGGGACACATGAAATGCTTTGAGTGTGGAGATGTCGGACATAAAAGATCAGCGTGTCCACACAAACAGCAGGAGAATGGGCAAATGTTGGATAAAGATGGTAGCTCTACTGCTCCCGGGTCCCCGCGGGGCTCGCGGCGGTCCCCGCGGAGCCCGCGCCGACTGCGGAGGGTCCGGAGGCGGCGAACCAGATGCCCGTAGCCGGGGACCCGGTGGTCACAAGCCCCGTGGTCTTGAGTCCCGTTTCTGTAGCTGGGAACTCTGTGGCCGTTGTGGAGGCTAAGGTGGCGGAATGTAATGTTGAAACGGAGATAATTGAACCGATTGAGGTAGAGAAGCAGCAGGAGGCTGCAGAAAGTGTAACTGAGATACAGGTAGAGAGCACTGAGGACAGAGCTAGCACCAGTGGGACAGGACAGGGGGAAGTCTGTAGTCAGACTTCATGTGGAGACGACATGGAATATGAAACTGAGTCAGACACAGCATCCATCAGTGAAGTGGTGGGCAGAAGGATTGACCTCTATTCTTTAGAGGAAATTAATGAGTTTCTGGATGAAACATTTAACAAATCAGTGAAAGTCACTGACTACTTTGAGGACACAGATAAATTTATTAAATCAGTAAGTATATTAAAGAGGCTGGTTAGCAATGACCTCCTTGATGAAAAGAGGCGCTACCGTCTAAATAAACATCTGGCAATCCTTAGGAAGGCTTAGAGAAGAAAAACTGGTAAAAAGTCCAAGAGAAAGATCCAATATGAATAGTCACATGGTGAATTTTTCTTCCTACTGTTTAATGCTGGGTTCAATCTTTACCCTTTTTCTTCTGGTAAATGGATATGTACCACAGGCTTTTAAAGTAGCTGTTATTAAACCTTTACTTAAGAAACCATCTCTTGATCAAGATGAGTTAGTAAATTACAGACCTATATCTAATCTTCTTTTCTTATCTAAAATTCTTGAGAAAGTAGTTGCTAATCAACTATGTGAACATTTACAAAGTAATGACCTACTTGAGGAGTTTCAGTCAGGCTTCAGAGCTCATCATAGCACTGAAACAGCTCTGGTGAAGGTCACCAATGATATTCTCATGGCCTCAGATAATGGACTTGTGTCTATACTTGTCCTGTTAGATCTCAGTGCTGCATTTGATACAGTTGATCACAATATTCTCCTACAAAGACTTGAGCATACTGTAGGGATTAAGGGAAAAGCATTAGGCTGGTTTAAATCTTATCTGTCGGACAGATTCCAGTTTGTTCATGTTAATAATAAATCTTCCTCAAACTCTAGGGTCACTTGTGGAGTACCACAGGGTTCAGTCCTTGGACCAATTCTATTTACTATATATATGCTTCCGATTGGCAAAATTATCAGACAGCATGGGATTAATTTCCACTGTTATGCTGATGACACTCAGCTATATTTATCCATAAATCCTGATGAATCCAATCAGTTACTTCGACTGCAGTCATGTCTTGATGACATCAAAAGCCGGATGACTTAAAATTTCCTGCATTTAAATTCTGACAAGACAGAAGTTGTAATCTTTGGGCCAGAGTCTTCAAAAAATAAAGTTCTTAATCAATCCCTTAATCTGGATGGCATTAACTTGGCCTCTGGTAATAAAGTTAAAAATCTTGGTGTTGTTTTCGACCAAGACATGTCATTTAAATCCCATATTAAACAGGTGTCCAGAGTTTCCTTTTTTTCTCCTTCTAACGTATAAAGCCCTTAATAATCAAGCTCCATCATATATCAGAGCTCTGATTACCCCGTATGTTCCTAACAGAGCACTTCGCTCTCAGACTGCAGGTCTGCTGGTGGTTCCTAGAGTCTCTAAAAGTAGAATGGGAGGCAGATCCTCTAGCTATCAGGCTCCTCTCCTGTGGAACCAACTCCCAGTTTTGGTCCGTGAGGCAAACACCCTATCTATTTTTAAGACTAATCTTAAAACTTTCCTTTTTGACAAAGCTTATAGTTAGAGTGGCTCATACCCTGAGCTATCTCTATAGTTGTGCTGTGATAGGCCTAGGCTGCTGGAGGACATCAGGGTCTAATTTTCTCACTCTACTGATTTCTACTGTTCTTCAGTCTACTGTTCTCCAGTTTTGCATTGTATTACATTGAAATGACTGTCGTCATTTCAGCTTTTAACTTTTGCTCTCTCTCTTTTTCTTCATAGTAGGTACACCTGGTCTGGCGTTCTGTTAACTGTGACATCATCCAGAGAAGACGGCTCACCCGCTACTTCCATCTAATGTAGAACAGATTACTAGATCAATGTGTGCTTCTGTGCTTTTTTGTTTCTCTTGTTGTGTCTCTGTTCTGTCTTCTGTAACCCCAGTCGGTCGAGGCAGATGACCGTTCATACTGAGCCCGGTTCTGCCGGAGGTTTTTCCTTCCCGTTAATGGGTGGTTTTTCTTCCCACTGTCGCTTCATGCTTGCTCAGTATGAGGGATTGCAGCAAAGCCATGTACAATGCAGACGACTCTCCCTGTGGCTCTACGCTTCCCCAGGAGTGAATGCTGCTTGTCGGGACTTTGATGCAATCAACTGGTTTCCTTATATAGGACATTTTTGACCAATCTGTATAATCTGACCCAATCTGTATAATATGATTGAACTTGACTTTGTAAAGTGCCTTGAGATGACATGTTTCATGATTTGGCGCTATATAAATAAAATTGAATTGAATTGAATATAAACAGACTGTCGATATTAATTCATCTGTTAGCTTGTAACAAGATGGGATTGTTGTGGGGAATGCAATTTTTCTACCATCATCTTTTGGGGTAGCAGCATCAGAGCCAGTGATTTTAAAAAAGCCCAAAGGCCAAAAAAATGCTGGCTCTGTTCTGGTGAGTACTCTAGAACTTTTGGAGATGATTTGTGCAAAGAAGGTTTCTTCATAAAATGAGGAACATTATGGACAAAATTGAGAATCATTTCCATGAGACTGGTATACGACAACAGAGTGTCTTCAGTCGAAGGCTTCTTCAGACCCACTTTAAGACAGACCTCTACAAGGGATTATTCGTGCCTTAGAACAGTCAGCATCTACAACATCTCTTTGTATGATCTGTATGATGTGGGTGAAAACAACATTTAATATCCTTTTGGGATTTTAAAGTCATTTTCAATTCAATTCAACAGAAATTAGATAAAAAGTATAAAGTAATTGTTAGTGAATTTATTTCCTCTAATTCTGACAAAGCCATGTTGGATGAGTGTTGAGAATTATCATTATTCTAGTTCTGCTCTGAAAATGGTTCATATATAACAAAAATGCTGGTTGTCACATACACTTTCCATGCTAAGGATCCCAATAGAAGTCTTTTGGCTGCAAAATGTACCAAATCTAAGGTAGGCTGTGCAAAAAAGTAGATAAACCATCTTATTTTCAACTAATATTTCAGACCAACATGAGACCATATTTTTCTTTTTAGGTAATCTGTAATTTTTAGTTTGGTGTGTTCTATCTAACCTTAAGCCCTATTCTCACAGGATTAGTTTTACGTAGACCGGAGCCACTTCTCATTAAATGAGGTCCAAGCTGAAAAAGGCTCTATGGGAGTCCTTCCAGGGACTGGTCTGAGTGCGATAGTCGAAAGGCGGGCAAAGGGTCGGTACCGTGGTGGCAGGGGTAGAAAATCCCAGGGGATAATCAGAGCCTGTGATCCGTGAGTGGGGTCCGTGTCAAAGCCAGGTAATCCAAGGTCCAGTGATGTCCGTCACGCCTTCGAGACAGAATCCAAAAGCAGGGTCAGGGCCCAGAATTAGGTCAGGTAGTCCAGTGGGCAAAATCAGGGCCAAACAGGGATGGGGCAAGCTCAGAGAATCACAAGGCAGATCAGGTCAGGCAACAGAAAAGTAGTTAAGTCCGGCAGGGGCAAGGCAGAATCAGAGAATCCGAGGTCAAAACAGGACTGGTAACAAGCAGGCAGGATACGAGAAAAACGCTGGACTATACTCTCCAAGAGCTCGCGAAAATCTGGCACTGATGTCTGGTTTAAAGGCTGGTTATATTCTGGGAGGTGTAGGTGGATCAGATGAGAGGTGATGAGAAGCAGGGCGGAGCTGAGTAGGTGTGTCAAGTGAATGATCAGACCACCATCAGTGCAGGGATCATGACACAACCCCCACCCTCTAGGACGGATTGCAGATGCCTTCTTGGGCTTGGGATGAGTCCTGTGAAAATCCCTGAGAAGGGTCTTGTCCAGGAGGAACCTGGATGGGATCCAGGATGTCCGGCCCGTAATCCTCCCAGTCTACAAGGTACTGGAGGCCTCTGCCTCTTCTGGACTGGACGATGCGCCGCACGGTGTACACAGGGTTGCTGCTGATGAACCGTGTGGGTGGAGGGAATCTGGAAGAGGGCATGAATCTGGAGGCTGAGACAGGTTTGACCTGGGACACATCGAAGGTGGGATGAACCTTTAAAGTTCTGGGAAGGCGTGGCGGACAGCCACCGGATTTAACCACCTTTGAGATCGGAAACGGGCCGATAAAAATGAAGGGCCAACTTCCTGCTCTCCACCCGTAACAGGAGATCCCGGGTGGAGAGCCAAACCTCCTGACCGACCTGGTAGTGCGGTGGTGGCATTCGGCGACGATTAGCATTCCGAACCTGAGGTTCAGAAATGTGGCTAATTGTCCTTCTAGCCTTTCTCCATTCCCTTTGGCACCTCATGGCCGACTGATGGGCTGCGGGAACCTTTGCCTCCCTCTCTGACGACTTTGTGAGATCCGACTCACATGGTAATCGAAGCTTAGTCTCAACCTCTTGATTAGCCCTCTCAGTCTGACCATCGGTCTGAGGATGGAAACCCAAACAAAGGCTGACAGAGATTCCTAAAAAGGGAACAAAACTCCTTCCAATATCGTGCCACAAACTGGGGACCTCTGTCCGAAATAATATCAGTAGGAATACCATGTAGACGGAACACTTCCCTTGAGAGGATGTGGCCCATCTCCTTGGCAGTGTGAAGTTTCTGCAGAGGGACAAGATGGACCATTTTGGAAAACCTATCGATAACGGTGAGAATGAGAGAATTACCATCCGAGGTAGGTAAGCAAGTAATGAAGTCCATGGCAATGTGGGACCAGAATTCTGTGTCATGAGTCATGAGTTACAGTGAAAACTGTTATGGTGGAAGGAAAGTCAGTGTGGAAGAATTGGTCCGGCTCAGTAGAGTTCCCCCTTCTGTTCTGTCTCTCTTCAAGGTCGGTCGTGTTTTTCTCTCCTCTCCAGCTTCACCCGCCCTCCCCCTCTCCTGCTTCTGCTGCTATGTCTTGTCTTTCTGAGCACTTTCTTCATATCACCCGAATACTGAAAACCATTGATCTGGTAAGCTGGTCTCTCAATGCTATTGATCAAATTTTTTCGACGGGTAGGCAGCTAAAGGAGGACCCGTCGTGTGTCCCGATTTGACTCATTCGTTGGATACACCCTATATTCTTGAATGGAAAACGGTGTGTCTTTCGACTTTATCATTCCTGGACGTGGAGACGTATACATGTTTGGATTCATGATACTTGGATTTCTACTTGTGGATTTTTGATGTATCAGCAAATACAGCGGATGTCGGTAGCCATTTGGCCTTGATCAGTCTACCGGCTGCATATGCATCACTAAGGCGGTGAACGAACAGTCCTGGATGTTGTAGGAGCAGAGCCGAAAAGCTGGATGTGCTGGTACGCAGACTGGCTTTGGTGGTTGGATTATGCCTCCCCTATCAATGAACACTCACGGATTGTTATGTCGAAGAGCTTAGAACTCTCCCCGGCTCCATCCTCCCCCTCTAATGGTATCCTGTATTAGGATAAAGTTTGAAATATGTGTTTTTTTCTCCCCCTATTGTAGCCCCTATCTTTCCACAGAGTAATGGCAGCGCCCTGTGGGCACCGTGTAAGCGGTGTCCTTGGCAGCATGGCCTCAGTAAATCGTCTCCCCCTGAAATGTTTGTGATGTATGTGATGGCGGCTGTACTGAAACAGTAATTTCCCTCTGGGATTATTAAAGTATTTCTGATTCTGATTCTGATTTCTCTACTGAGCCTGGTCTTTTAACGGGCAAGATGCAAGCTTATGATCATTTCCTCCACAGTAGAAGCACACATTGGCTTGTCGTCTCTGTAGTCGTTCTTTATTGGACAATTTTGATCTCCCCACTTGCATCGGTTCGGGTAAAGATTCCTTAAATCGGTCCCTCCCCAGTGAGATTGAGGGCGTGGTCGACCCTACTCGAGAAGGAGTCCAAAATCGTCTCTCCCTCTCTTACTACGTGAGTTGGAGATCAATCGGAGTAGCTCATTTTTCCAGTTGTTCTATGGTATGGGGAAACTCCTTAGTAGCCAAAACATCCTTAATCTTTCCATTAAGACCATTCATAAATGCATCCATTAACGAATCCTCATTCCATCGATTATCGGCCGCCAACAGGTGAAAATGGACGACGTAATCTGAGACAGACTTTTGACCCTGCCTATTTGCAAAAAGTCCTCTGGTGTCCTCACAGCTGGGCAGCACCGGGTTACAAAATCTAATGAACTCCTGAGAAAAGACATGACACGAGTGGCAGATGTGGGAATCATTTTGCCACACAGAAGTGCACCACAACTTTGCCTTGCCTGCTAATAAGAAAATAACAAAGGCGATCTTTGAATGGTCTGTGGGGAAAGTAGAGGGTTGGAGCTTGAAATTGATCTCACACTGAGTTAAAAATGCTCTGCACTGGTTTGGATCTCCCCTGTATAACTCAGGAGGAGACACCCACAGCTCTGTGGCATGAGCCGAAACAGCCGGAGCCATGATGTGACATGACGGGGGTGGAAACGAGGGCACCGGTGAAGCCTGCTTCCGTAAATTATTTCAAATCTCTCCGATGCCAGCCTGTAACTGGGTGATCGGTGTGTTGAGTGAATGATCAGACCAGCATCAGTGCCAAAATAATGACACAAACAGATGTGGTAAAACAAATCTAACCATGAGGTAAACATTTAGAAGTGATTGTTCAGCTGGGTCAGTGTGTTCTGGCCTTGACAGGGACTGGAGCACTTCTGTAGTTAGGATTAGAATGTAATGACGATCAGGTTTTTGTGTTTTATTTATCTGTTAATCATGATGGTCAAATAATATTGTAGGGCGGCGTTTGCGGCTTTAACAAAATGATGGAAGCTTCAGATCTGAAGGATTAAAGGTCAAATTTTCAGTATAGCTCAAATATTGTTGTTGACTTTGTTTTAGACAGTGTTCTCGATTTGCTGAATTATGGGAGGGAACTTAAAGAGAAAAGGATTGCTTGTACTGATGAATAATTATCTTAGACAAAGTGCAAATCAATTTGCTTTAAAGTTATACCTCAGACCAACTGAGACTGGGAAAGTTGTATATAATTAAAAGCAATACTAGCAGTGAATTCACTTGGTCTCAAGGAACCGGAAAGAAATCACGAGTCTGTAATAAGTTAATAATCTATGTATTAATGAGACAAACATAATTGTGCTCCTTAAAAGACATTTTCCTTTGTTTTATTTATTGGCATCTCCCCAGTGACATAAGGTAACTATATTCAGGGTAGTTATGAAGATAATTTGAAGGAAGGAGATGTTTTAAAACAAAATTACTAATAAGAAAAGTTGCTGCTTGCTATAGGGCTCTGTCCTGGGGCCCCTCCCGTTCATCATCTACCTCCTTCCCCTTGGCAATATCTTCCGCAAATCTAACATCCACTTCCACTGCTATGCCAATGACACCCACCTCTACCTCACCATGCAACCATCGTCCTCTCTTCCTCTCACCTCCCTCACAGATTGCATCTGTAAAAAAAAAAGCCTGGTTCACCAACAACTTCCTTGAATTAAACAGTAGTAAACTGAGGTTCTCCTCATTGGCACTAAATCAACTCTTTATAAAACCGACAGTTTCCCACTTATTATTGACAGCTCCTCCATCTAACCCTCCCCCCCAGGTTAAGAGTCTGGGTGTCATCCTTGATAGCATCCTATCAATAACATTACCCGGTCTGCATACTTCCACTTAAGAAGCATCAACCGCCTCCATCCCTCCTTTACCCATACACTGCTGCCATACTTGTCCACAGCCTCGTCACCTCCCGACTGGATTACTGCACCTCTCTCTTCTGTTTGGCCTTCCTCAAAAGTCACTCCATAAACTACAACTGGTCCAGAACTCAGCTGTTCACATTATAACAAGAACTCCCTCTATCCACCACATCACTCCGGTCCTCCGACAGCTCCAATGGCACCCCGTGCAGTTCCACATTCAATACAAAATTATCATGATGACATTCAAGTCCCTTCACCACCTTGCCCCCCCCCCATTTCTGTAAGGCCTCCTGCATATTCCCACCCCCTCCTGTGCTCTTAGATCCTCATCTGCTTTACACCCGTCTGTCCCTTCCGCCCATCTCACCACCATGGGGAGCAGAGCATTCAGCCACTCTGCCCCCCGCCTCTGTAACTCTCTACCACCCCTACTACGAAACACGGACTCACTTCTCCATTTCAAATCACAACTCAAAACTCATCTATTTAAGATTGCCTATTCTCTTTAATAGCAATTTCCCTGTCCAAGCCTTTGTATTTTTTAAATGTTTTTTTTGTTTTGACTTTGTTTTAGATGTTGTGTTTTTTATCCTTTTGTATGGTGACCTTGACAGTCCAGAAAGGCACCTTTTAAATGAGAGCCTCTCAGCCTGCTCGGACACTTTTTTTCCCTCTGCTCCGTGCTTGTTTGCATTTTCCTGCCTTTTACTTTTTATCTCCTTTTTATCTCTTTGCCAAAACCACAGAAAGTTGGATTTAGTTATTTTATTTATTTTCCTTTTATTTATTTTTGATTTTGATTTTGGAAAGATGCCTACCTTCACCACAGTGGACCTTGACAAGCTTCCACAGAAGACCACTGTTATAGAACAGAAGATATGCCGACTTGAACTGAATTATGATGTAAACGGCGCGTATGGAAATGAAACAACCCTGCCTGTGACTCCGAACGGTGACCACCAGCCCAGCAACTCACTATACAAACAAATCCCTGAGGAAAATGAGAATCCCTGGACCACTCTGGGTGCAAGACCAAAGGATCAACGAACCCCGCACCTAGAAAAAGGAAACTGGCCGATACTACAGAGAACTGTCCCAGGACAAGTGAAACAGCAGCCAAGGACCCTAATATTATGCAATCGATCTGTAAGTGGGATTAAACATTTCTGTAACAAGAAAAACACAGAGGTGTTGATTTATAACCCTTTGAACTTTGACCTGGTGTCTGATATATCAGACATCCTTCCAAGGATCTTGAAAGAACGCCCGACCTTAGAAAAACTCATAAAACAAGCTGAAGCCCTGGGCGAGGTCCTCTGGATAAGAAAATCAGAAGTATTGAAAGAGGATTACATTTATCTGCTGAATTTAGTTGATGGCCTTAATGTCAAGGTGTTTATCAGCAGCCCTCAAGTACCTCAAGTGTTAATTGTGGAGACGAGATTTTCTCCAGAGTTCTGATGCTAAACAAATGGCTGGAAAAAACATGCAAACAAACAACTGCAACCTTCATAGACAACTTTAACATCTTTTGGGAGAGGAGATATCTGTTCAACAGAGATGGTTTCTCTCTAAATAGGTCAGGTGCAAAACGACTGATTTCAAACATCTTCTATTCTGTGAACCATGCACCATCAGCTTTGTTCCAAAACAAAGTTCATCCAGTGCCAAAACAAATGATAAGCCCAGTACAGCCCGAACAAGTCAAGATAAAGATGGCCAGAAAGATGACACAGAAAGAGGCTATGTCAGAACTACAGGAGGATTCATCCCTGATCTCAAAAGAGGACCAAAAACTTCCATCCTCACAAACACCGATCAAGACTGCACCCCCTACCCCTGTTCTCCACAAAGCCCAGAGGTTCCTTTTCTGGATTTTTCTCATAATATGAACAAAGTCCTTAAGATTGGTCTACAGTTGACATCCTCTCCACATATTAATTCTGAAAACCGCAGTTCTGTGACTAAATCAGCATCTTCCAAAGGACACAGAGGTGCAGATCCTCCTCCTCCTCTACATATCACAGAACATGCCTGTCCTGAGGACCTTCAGATAACTTCCTTGTGATACACACCGGGCCCTGGCAGTACGTTTATCAGACAAGACCGCTTCCAGCATCAGTCTGGGCCTCCTGACGGAGAATATGGAATATCTGTTATGATACGTGGCAGAAATAAGAAAAGCAAAAGGAAAACAAACAGGAATAATCAATCGAACTTTAAAGTCATAAACTGTCAGGTGCAACCTGCCACAGAGACACCATCAACCACCAAGTCATATAAACTGGGTTTACTAAACATTAGATCTCTGTCAGGAAAATCCCTTTTAATTAATGACTTCATTATTGGCAATAATCTTGATGTAATGTTTTTAACAGAAACATGGTTGCATGAATTTAGTGAAGCAGCTATACTGATGGAGTCGACACCTCCAAACTACAATTTCCTTTGTGAGAGCAGACAGCAAAGGAAAGGTGGAGGAGTAGCAACATTGTTTAATGATTCACTAAAGTGTAAAAAGGTGTTTTTGGAAAAATTTGACTCTTTTGAACATTTGGCTCTCCAGGTAAAGAGCCCGGTACGAACTATGTTTCTGAATGTTTACAGGCCTCCTAAATCCACATAAAACTTTTTTAATGATTTTAGTGACCTGCTGTCTGTGATATGCGTTGATTATGACTGTTTAATTATTGTTGGAGACTTCAACTTTTACGTTGACAACCCTAAAGACAGAAGTGCAAAAGAACTGTGTGACACACTTAGAAACTTCAGTTGAACTCAGCATGTTAAACAGCCAACACACAAACAGGGACATATTTTAGACTTGATCATCACTAAAGCTCTAAACATTTCTAACGTCAACGTAACTGATGTTGCTCTATCTGATCACTTCTCTGTTACCTTTGAATGTATAATTTCCAGTGACTCATTTAGCCAAAGGGACATCATAAGAAAACGCACCTTTAAGGACAATGCCACAGAAATTTTTAGTCAAGCTTATTTGCTACTTCAACCTTGTGCTGCAACTCAGCTGATGAACTAGTAGATAACTTTCAGTCTAAAGTCTCAGAAATCATTGACTGGATTGCTTCAGTTAAAGTGAAGGTTTTTTCCAGGAAGGATAAATCTCCGTGGAGAAATGCTCCAGCAGTTAGATGTGAAAAAAGGGAGTGTCGAAAGCTGAACACAGGTGGAGAAAGAAAAGACTTCAGGTTCACTATGACATCTATAAAGAGAGACTTTACAGATATAACTTACAACTGAAAAATGCAAGAGAATCTTTCTTCTCAGAGATCATCAAGAAAAACATTAATAATGCTCGTATCTTATTTTCCACAGTCGACAGATTAACAAATCCTTCTGTGTCAGTGGCTTCCGAACTCCACTCCACCAGGGCCTGCAATGAATTTGCTAACTTCTTTACTGAAAAAAAATCTAAAAAATAGAGGATCAGTTTGTACATCCATACCAACTCTAGAACCAAAGCTGTATCCAACTGGGACTTATCCTGACAAAATGTCCCAATTCAGCCAAATAAACTCCAAAAGCTTAGAGGAGATCATTCAGCAGCTAAGTTCCTCCTTCTGCTGCCTTGATGTTCTACCCACAGTTTTCTTTAAGAAAGTTTTGCTTGTTCCTTTTAGATAAGTTTTTGATCTGTTAAGTTTTGGCCGTGGGAAAGACACCGTCTCAATAGGATAATGGGTGGGTAACAGTACAGAAGCTGCAGAGAGGTGTGTTAAACTACGGCTCTGCTTCCTGGTCTGGACCCTGGGTTGTCAGCATTTAGGAGGACTAATAAATCCGGCCAGATTTCTAGAAAGAAGAGCAGCACCATCCAAAGTAGGATGGATGCTGTCTCTCCGGATCAGACCAGGTTTTCCCCAGAAAGTTCTCCAGTTATCAATGTAGCCCACGTCGTTTTCAGGACACCACCTAGACAACCAGCGGTTGAATGATGACATGCGGCTAAACATGTCATCACTGGTCAGATCAGGCAGGGGACCAGAGAAAATTAAGGAGTCCGACATTGCTTTAGCAAACTCACACACCGAAGCAACACCAACTTTAGTGACCTCCGATCGGCGTGACCGGGTGTCATTACCGCCAGCGTGAATAACAATCTTACTGTATTTACGCTTATCCTTAGCCAGCAGTTTTAGGTAAGATTCTATGTCGCCCGTTCTGGCCCCTGGCAGGCATTTAACTATGGTCCCTGGTGTCTCTAGTGCCACGTTTCTGACTATTGAGCTCCCAATAATCAGGGTCGGCTTCTCAGCGGGTGTGTCGCTGAGTGGGGAAAATTTGTTAGAAACGCAGACGGGTTGGTGGTGAACTGGGGGCTGAAATCTAGAGCTATGCTTCCTACGAACTGTCACCCAGCCGGCCTGCTTACCCGGCTGCTCGGGTGCTTCTGGAGGACCACTAAGTGAAGTAACACTAGGTCTATGTGGCTCCGCGCTAGCAGAGGGGCGGCTATCAGCTGGTCTTTCCATAGCACGGAGCCGGGGTCTCTAATTCTGACACCCTCGCCTCCAAAGCTACAAAAACACTACATTTATTACAAGTACCATTATCACTAAAGGAGGCAGAGGAATAGCTAAACATCTGACACAGAGAGCAGGAGATAAGGGAAGACTTAGTCAGAGACGGAGAAGCTGAAGTAATAGTAGGAGAGGAAGCCATTGTGGAGCTAAAGCTAGGCTAGGCTAAAGCTAGGCTAGCGCCCTTCTACCACGCCAAGAGAGCAAACCGTGAAACACGAGGAGTTCCCAAGCGTGATGTGCAGCAACAGAAAATGTTTTAAAAGTCCTTATGTGTTAGAAACAGATGTTACAGCAAAGAGATTAAAGATAAAAGCGAGAGAATCTGGAGCAACAAACCGTTGCTCACGCAGTGAAAACAGGAAGTGATACAATACGCCTTACCGCAAACAGCAGCACCTGGGACTAATTAAGTCCCAGGTGACTTCCAGTGACTTCTCTCGGAAGTCACTGGATGAGATTTCACAAACACTGCGACCTAAATTCGGAATTACTGTAGAAATGTAGAAAATCATTCTGAGATTTTCTGGTTACTTTTTTCTTCATTCTGCAGGGTTTAAACTGAACACGTGAGAGCTGAGAACCGGATACTCTATAAGAGACTGAATCGGATGAAGTTAAAAGTGTAATTGTGTGTTTTGTCAATGAAACAAATGTTAAATGTATGAAACGGGTTTAAAGTCTCATAATATTTTTATCTAAAGCTGTATGAAGCAGTTAAATGAACAGGGAAGATGATTTAAAGTAAAACAATGGGTTACTGTTCACGGGATGATATTACAGTTTAAAGATCTGTTTCAAATACGTTGAAAAAAGGGAGTTATAGATTATAACCAGGGTTGATAAACTGTCTGTTAAAGCCAACAGAGATTATTAAAATATGCAATTAAAGGGGTCAGAATTGCAGTATGCTTTAGGCAAAAGGAGTATCATCTGCTTTCAATTAGAAGTCCTTTCTGTTTGAAGAACGATCAAACTGATCAGTTTGGCCAAGAGCGCAATTTCCTTGGGGGTCTCAGTTTTTACCATTTCTTGGAGGGGATGGCATTTTCTGGTGGGGAAAAGCCTTGACTGCCCTGTAATGCCCCTACTGGTACTCTTGGATTTGTAGTGTGTGGAAGTGATGGATGTTTCACCATGGAATGGTGAGTGGAGGACAAGGTAGGATGTTTTTCGGGGTGGGAGAAAAGTAGACGGACATGTCCTTGGTTACTAAACATGCTTACCTTACCTAGTCTAATGTAAAATTTATATAATTTGCACATAGGAACCTAAAACAAGCTTTACTCAATTAGTTGAACCCAAAATTGTAGATAAATGCTGAGACTGTGGTCTTGTGTGATAGATGGTAAATTATGAATTATCCATGCTGATTAGTGATACATTTTTCCAATGATGTTGGTTCAGCCCATTTTTTTAACTGCTTTCATTCTGCTGTGCCTGTCATGCTGCTGGCCTTTAGTGGTTGGAGTACATGAGGTGTGAAGGGAGAGATGCAGAGGCAGAAAATGGCATGGTCCACAATTTGTTATTATTTTTTTATAATACCTTTTTACAAAGTGCATGTGAGGTTGGGGGAGCAGTGTGTCTTCTCCAGCAGCAGCACATCCAGTGATGAAACAGGCACCTTAAATACTGTCTCACTAACTGACTAAAACCATTAAAACTCTACCAGGTGTGTACATATTAGGATGAGTACATAAAATTATCTAAAACCCTCCATAAACCATAACCACAACTATAAACCATATAAAACCCCAAGCTATATACATAAAATCCTAAGCCAAAGATTAATAGAAGCCCCATAAACCACTATAAGCTAAATTTGGCTCCCCTATGCATTTCCCTGCCATGGTCCAGCCCAGAACCTTCTTAAGCCCAAGCCCATTTTAGGTGACAGACCTGGACACAAGGGCGAGGTAAGTATAAACATGAAATATATTTCACTAAAACACTTTAAGATGCAATAAAACACAAAACACTAAGGACTAAATGGCAATATTGCACACATATTGCCTTTGTTGATACTCTAATTTCTGTCACCCTTCTTCACCAGGGCCCAATCACTCTATTAAAGTGCTTCAGTGCCACTGGATCTAAATACAGGAAAAAGGAAAGACAATCAATAAACACTTATACAATCAACTGAGCGCAGTTATTTCTGAAATGTGCAAATGTGCTTCCTTAAAGTGCTGTGTGCTATCTAAAGTGCTAAATATGCAAGTAAAGTGCTCTGGTGTAAAGTTAAAGATGTTAATTCTTAGACATAAACGGCTGTTTGTTTAATTTCCCCCCTCTTCTCCGGAAGACAAAGCCTCAGTCTTCAGCCACTGGAGACAGACAGTCTTGTAAGAGCTTATGTGACCCGACAGACCGGACTGCATTGTTGGTTGCCTTGAAGATTGCAGAGTAATGGAGTCTGGAGGCCAAAGCCTGATATACTGTACTTAGATTGGACGGAATGACTGATTGGATAAACGTGTCGGCTGTGACATGTATGCATTATAATCCTCTCCACCAATGTGATGAACGAAAGACTTATCATTCTATTCACGCCCCTGAATGGGCAAAACACATCTAATCCCATAAAAGGTGAAGGACGATCAGGAGGCTCACTCTGAGTCCCAGCTCTTTCTCTCGGAAGTCCGTAAATGACTTCAGCGTTGTTGTGTAAAAGAACAGTACTAAACTAAAGCCTTTCTGTGCCTATTAGATTAAATATGGTAAATATAATTATGGTATGAGTCTTTTTACTCCTACAGAAGTCTACAGTAGAAACATCACATTATTCTGTAAAAGAACCTGGGATGACCACAGCAAGGTCAGTCAGTAACAGTCTGTAACAGTGTTGGTCTTCCCAGGTTGGCACTGCACGGTGAAGTTATAGGGCTACAGGGACAGGTAGCATCCTGCAGTGCAGGCACCTCTCGTGCAGTGCAACCATTAAAGTGTCCAATGACGGACATTTTAACTATTTTGTTATGATGTGCTTTTTGGGCACATACACAGGGGAACTTGTTAGAGATTATGAGATTACAGAGACTGGACTACAAAATCAGTTACCATGGAAATTACAAATAAATGGACACTGGAGGCACAGAGTCTGACATACTTACTTTCATGACTTGATAGTAACATGACCTGATTGCAAGACAATGTTAATAAATAAGCCACAAAAAAAAACATAGGACTGAAATGTGTTGAAGAGCCAAAGTGTGACAGTACTATGTTATCCCCTAAGGACCAAAAAGCAGAGACGCAATCCTAAAGCCACCAAAACAGATTCCCTCAAAACCTTGGCTGTGCTTAGAAAAAATAAAAGTTATGAACAGAATCGGCGTGAAAGGGCGACCTTGGCGGAGTCCAACTCTCAACAGAAACGAGTCCAACTTACTGCCGGCAATGCGGACCAGGCTCTGACATTTGTCATACAGGGACCTAACAGCCCTTATTAAACGGCCCGGTACTCCATACTCCAGGTATTCCCATGTGTCGAATACATGGAGAAGGCATTTGACACGGTCGAATGCCTTCTCCAGGTCCACAAAGCACATGTAGATTGATTGGGTAAACTCCCATGCACCCTCCAGGATCCTGCTGAAGGTGTAGAGCTAATCCAGTGTTCCATGACCAGGACGAAAACCACACTACTCTTCCTGAATCCGAGGTTCGACTATCCAACTGACCCATCCTCCCCTCCAGAACCCCGGAATACACCTTACCAGGGAGGCTTAACACTCAAAGTCCCAAAGTGCAGACTTTAGTCTGCACCTAGTTTGTATCCAGTATCCCCCCAAAGGTGTTAACGGCTCTCCTCTGGTGGAGTGAGCGCCATTTGCAAATCAAAAGGCAATTGTAAGAATGTAAATGCAGTTTACCTGTGGCAAATGTAGGAAAGGCTCACCATAGGAATGTGGAAACTGCTAGATGGCACAATTGTATTTTACATTTTTCCACTTTATATTTAGTGCTTTATCCATATGTAGACTGCTTTTCCTTATCTGAAATTAAAAAAAACTTTCTGAAGTTATACCTTCTGTTGTTTTTCAAAACTGAGCTGTTTGGGGTGGTATTTGGCTCCAGTCCCCCCCAACAGTACTTCACAACTCTCAGAACCATTCCACCCCCTTCAGTTTTGGTTTTAGTTGAAGCCTCTCTGTTGAGGAGTGGGGGGTGGGGGGACTACGGCTGTTCCTTGTGTGACATAAATGTTACACCAATACTAAAGGCATACTGTTTGTCATTCTCTAAGATTAAATTTTGAATGACATAAAAACGCGAGACAAGACAAAATACAATTATTCTTTCTTTCATATAGTGAGCTTTGCAATATACATGAGTCTGTTGGTAAATGGACAATAGAAATAGGCTCTGCCTTGCCTTGTTGGAAAAGCATGGTTATGACCTTTTCTCAGCTCAGGAACTAGGACCCGTATGATATCTGGTTGTTCAATAGGTTTGCCTAAATAAAAGATTTAGATATGACTTATCAATATATTCCTGCAAAAAAGGTCTGATGTTGCAGGGCCAGGTAATGAAAAGTTCTTGGAACATGGTCCTGTTCTGATCCCAGTTTGTTTCAGCCTTTCTCCAGTCTCTTGTAGAAGGGCTGGTCTTATCACAGGTTATTTGCATTACAAGAGTAACAGTTAGCAAGGTAGAGTGAATACACAAACTTGAAAAGGGGAGGGGGGCTGGCAAGAGAAATGAAATTCCCTGGGTCTTCTAGTGTTAAAAGAGTGATTCCTCTATAGTTGAAACATACCCTCCGGTCCCCCTTTTTAAATACAGGGACCACCACCCCACTCTGCCAGTCCAGGGGAACTGCCCCTGATGTCCACACAATATTGCAGTTGCGTTAACCAACACAGCCCCAGGGCCTTAAGGTACCCAGGGCGAATCTCATCCATCCTCGGGGCCTTGCCACCAAGGAGCTTTTTAACCACCTCAGCAACCGAGATGGGAGAACCCGACTTGAAGTCCCCAGGCTCTGCTTTATCAGTGGAAGACGTGTTGATGGGATTGAGGAGGTCTTCGAAGTATTCTGCCCACCGACACATGACGTCCTGAGCCTGAGGTCAGAAGCACACCACCCCCACTATAAACAGTGTTGGTACTATACTGCTTCCCCCTCCTGAGACGCCGGATGGCAGACTCGAATCGCCTTGAAGCCATACGAATGTCTTTCTGCATGGTATGTCCAAACTGTTCCCAATACGTTTCGGCCTGCCACGTCTGACCTGCTTCCTCCTCCACCATCAGAGCCAACTCACCACCAGGTAGAGGTTGGTGGAGAGCTCTGTCCATCTCTTCATCCGAGTGTCCAAGACATGCGGCTGCAGGTCAGATGAAACAACAACAAAGTCGATCATTGAACTACGGCCTAGGGTGTCCTGGTGCCAAGAGCAAATATTGACACCCTTATGCTTGAACATGGTGTTTGTTATGGACAATCCATGACTAGCACAGAAGTCCAACAACAGAAGACTGCTCGGGTTCAGATCAGGTTCCACCCACCATGCCCCTCCAGGTCTCATTGTCATTATCCACGAGTCCCCCAGCAGAACAAGGGAGGCCCCAGGAGGGGCACTCTCCAGTACCCCCTCCAAGGACTCCAAAAAGGCCAATTCAGAACGCCAAGGTCCCCACCCTCGGCTGCCACCCATCACACAATGCACCTGACTCCTTTGGCCCCTCAGACAGGTGAGGAGCCCATTGGAAGGGGAACCCATGTCTCCTCTTTGGCCTGTGCCGGCCAGCCACCAGGTGCTCCCCAGCGTGCCCCACCTCCAGGCCTGGCTCCAGAGTTGGGCTCCAGTGACCCGTGTCCGGGCGATGGAACATTGTGTTCATTTGCTTCATTCAAATGTATGCAAACAGTGTGTAATTGCACAACAATTGGTTTTCTCGGCTGGTTGGGTTAAAAGTGTGGCTCTAGAAACAAAACTTTATTGAGGATAAATAAATAGCAAGAAAAATAATTACAAATTAAAAGTGAAAAACATACAAACAATATGGTACAGAGTAATTTCAATATTATTATATTATTGAATATTATTAACTGTAACATGTCCTCAAAAAGAAACTTTTTAATAGAATTGAAAAAAGTCACAGAAAACACATATACATAAATGCACAGTCTAGACACGATAAAGTACAATAATATACACCCTATATGCACAGAGGGAAGTTGTAAAAGAGGTGAGAAAGTATCTGCTGTATTGCACATGATGATGTTGGTATCCATAGAATAAATGATCATATAGATATTTGCTTGTGTGATGCCATCTCCTCTGTGGCTTTTCATTGTTGCACAGAGGGCTTCTCACTTTCCAGGCTAGTGCGTCAAAGAAGAGAAAAAGACATGCAAAGAAAAAGCTGCATTGATCTGTTTGGCAACGTGCTTCAAAACCTGCCTCTTCGCGCTGTGAACCCCAGGATTACTATCATTCATTAATTACTATGAATGTATTTGTAGGTTTTTTTTGTTTGTTTCTTAGAACAGCTCTTAGAACACAGAGTCGCGCCTAGCAACGCGGTTAACCACGCCTTACTCAGTCATTCTTGGCAGCTATCTGAATCACTCTGAAGCTAAGACTTGTAGGTAGGAATTTTAAGGCTAAAATAGGAGCTTTCCGAGAGGACTCTGAGAATCTTTGTGAATAAGGCCCCTGGTCCTTAGTACAGTAAATATCAAAGTATGTATTTCTTAAGTTGCTCAGCACATTAAAATGTCCTTAAGATCACCATATTGCTTCTCATTATTGCAGCCAGTCAAATGTAGACAGAAACAAGTTTTGCTTAATGAACCAGAAAAAGATAAATAGACTGAACCTATATAGAAGTTTTTCAGTGATACTGACCATTCAAAGCACTGTACACTACAGCCATATTCACCCAATCGCTCTCACTAACGCACACACATTCATATGCCTATTGATACGCAGCTAGGTAGGCAACTTGGGGTTAAGTGCCTTGCCCACGGGCACATTGACATGTGACAAGGGGAAGGTGGAACCACAACCTTCCAATTGCAAGACAACAACTCAACTCACTCATCAAGCCATCCATATGTTCTGTGCTGATTCTAAACATACAGCTCTGGGTTATTTAAAGGAGTAGCATAAAAAATTAACCATAGCAATTGATCATAAATGTACCATTATTAATGAACTATTTTATTTCTGTGAATATGTGTAATATGTAATATTATTATTATTATTTAATTATGTAATTAACTAAACTAATTAAACAAGGATACATTTTTTCTCAAAATAAAACACATATACCATTTTATGTATGAGGTATTAATAACTGAACTATTAATACTGACAACAGTGCAAGAAAGGTCCAGGATTATGCTGTATGTTACTATATTATGCTGTGTTTTGCAGTTCTATAATGATGTCTTCTGTGGTTTGTTTCAGCTTAGTTTTAGTTTCTTGTTCTATATTTGTTGAATTATTAAAAGTAGTTGGTTAATATGCTGTGTATATATAACTAGAACATTTTTGAAGAAATTTAGCAAGGCGCCTGCGTCATGGTGTGTACCGTCCCGTCAGAAATACCAACAGGAAGTAACACTGTGAATTTCAGCTTCCTACTGTCTTCACAGCCCCCGCAGCGGCCATCCAAAGGTGCCATATTAAGTCAATGGACCTCCTAGGAGCTTCTGGCTAGCAGCGTTGTCATGTCTCCCTCACACCTCTCTTTGTCTGTAAAGGAAGAACAACTCTGGCTAAGCAGAAGTTGGTAGGGCCTTCCTAGAGCTACTTCCGGTTAGCAACATGTTAACCTTTAGCCACTAACATGGCTGTGTTCAGTATCACGGGGTGATGTAACTCTGTTAGTTTGGTTGAAATCCTGTACTGGGAAGTGCCTCAAATAGGGAGAAAATACGTTATTTATTATGTTACCATGGTAACTCAAAATGGCGGGTGGTACACAAAGAACACCAGATAGGATCAGCACACGTTTTTATATACACTTTAGGGATTATGATAAAATACTCTAAATCTCCCACACCGGGATTTGAACCCACAACCTCCTGCATGCAAAGCCTGTGCTTTGTGTCTGAGCTATACTGTAGCCATATATGGTCATGCATTTCTGCGAGGATAAGGGCTTTGGTCCCCCATTGAAAAGCATTGGATGTTTGACACCACATAGCTTGGAGATGCTTTATGCGACGCAGCATAAATTTGTTGTGGAGCTTTCTCACTGAAGGAAGCACAGCCTCTGTCAAGCAGAAGTTTGTACGACCTTCATAGAGCTACCTCCGGTTAGCAACATGCTAACCGTTAGCCGCTAACATGGTTGTGCTCAGTATCACCGGGTGATGGTACTCTATTAGTTTGGTCCAAATCCTGTACTGGGAAGTGCCTCAAAAAGGGTGCAAATACTTAATGTCACCAAAGGTCACGGATCAGATCGGCCTCCTTGAACATCACTGCCTTACCAAATCTGGGCCCAGAACTGAACATTTGACCAAAATGGTGTATAGTGCGGATTGGTGTAGCGTCTGCTGTGAAGCGGGCGCTGTACCGATCCGTTGTGGTGAAGAGAGAGCTGAGCCAAAAGGCGAAGCTCTCGATTTACCGGTCGATCTACGTTCCTACCCTCATCTATGGTCACGAGCTTTGGGTCGTGACCGAAAGAACGAGATCCCGGATACAAGCGGCTGAAATGAGTTTTCTCCGTAGTGTGTCTGAGCTCTCCCTTAGAGATAGGGTGAGGAGCTCAGTCATCCGGGCAGGACTCAGAGTAGAGCCGCTGCTCCTCCACGTCGAGAGGAGCCAGTTGAGGTGGCTCGGGCATCTGGTCAGGATGCCTCCTGGACGCCTCCCTGGTGAGGTGTTCCGGGCACGTCCCACCGGGAGGAGGCCCAGGGGAAGACCCAGGACACGCTGGAGGGACTATGTCTCCCGGCTGGCCTGGGAACGCCTTGGGATTCCTCCTGAGGAGCTGGCCCAAGTGGCTGGGGAGAGGGACGTCTGGGCCTCCCTACTGAAGCTGCTACCCCCGCGACCCGACCCCAGATAAGCTGAAGAAGACGGACGGTGTATAGTGCCATTTCCCACAGGTGGGTAGAGCTGTATTGGCCGGGGGGGTCATGTCTGGGCATCCTGGCAGGTCCTCATTGAGTCAGAGGCCGAATAGGAAAGCATGTAAAATCCAAAAACGGCCAGAAAACTGAAATTTTAAAATGTTACGAGGAAGTGACTGTGCGAATTTCAGATTCCTATATTCATCACAGCCACTGCAGTGAGCGTCGAAAGTTGCCATGCAATACCAATGGCACATGTCCCTGGCCTGTAGTAACTTCTGGTTGGCATGGCTCCGTTGTCATGGAAACTCACTCTCACCACTGCTGCAGGCATGCAGAGACTTTGGGTCAGAGTCTGTGTAGTAGGAATAGAATGGGATACTTTGCCTCGAACAACGCTCGATTTCTCGAGAACCGTAAATGGTAGAGACGTAATTTTTTCTGTATTTATTTCGTAACGGATAGGGGAAGAAGACAAGCTATCGGTTATTGCTGGAAATATTTTAATAAAGGCGTAAATAATTATGATATAAAGGGGATTTTTATGGAAATGCAGAAATCCTCTAAAAAGTCTCGCTGTAGCTGAAGAAGTATAAGAGATATCAAAATAATTCTTTCACCGTGAGTATCAGCAGGCTTTTAAGGACTAGGGTGCTCATTTTTATGTTTGTACAAAAATCGGTGTAGGCACAGCGACGATGTAAAAAAGTGGTTCATGTGGAAGAATGCAGGTCCAAAGCGTTTTCAGGATTTTGCACATTCGCTGCTCCCGAACAAACTGTTCGTGCGGCGAAGCCATAAGAGTTATCCACAATATTCCTTTTTTCTGAGTGCCAGAAGGGTCGGGACCTTCTTGTGTGAAAGTCTCATGCCTGTAAATCAAACAGTTTAGGAGTAGCGGTGGTGCGAAAACATGTGTTGTTTGGGATTTTCTGGTGTCATTTTTCAAAACGGCTCCATAGGAAATGAATGAGAAGGGTTTTGACATTGTGTCGCTCTGAGGTGATTTGCGAAAAATCTATAAATCCTACACCAATGAGGGTTACATTTCCTGAATCCAGAGGAAAATACCTACGTTTTGATGTATAATTTGTCTACGTAGAGTGAAAATTGAGCGAGTAAGCTGAAGTTGTTCGGAGTTGTGAAATCTTTAAAAGGTCAGAGTGGGCCACTCTGGCAGTTGGAGAATTCCGTCCATAGACTTCCATTATAAATGATGATTGTGCTGATTTTTGGACATGAGCTTTGAGGAGTAACTGTGAAGAGACCATAAAAGATATCCACATCCCGTTTTCATTTCTGAGTAGTTCAAAGATATATCTACAAACTGGAAGTTAAACGGTGTTCGTAGGTGAAAGCATGGCGATACAGTAGAGCTTTGAAAATGGTCATTTGGAGGCTTTTTGGAGGCATTCTCTGTACCTGACGCCATTAACTTCCTATGGAAGTGGTTTTTCGCTAATTGCGTTGCAAGGGTAACTCGAAACCCCAATAAAAGTAATAGCACACCATTCCTGACCGAGCTGCACGTTTTGATACCTATATCGTTGGGGTGCACGCTACGGTTCGGGCCGCATTAATTTTCAAAAACGTTTTTAGGTGCATAGTAATGCAAATGCATGGAGGCATGCTTAATAGTTAATAAGTATGCCTAATCAGTAACAAGATGTTTCAAAGTCCATTTAATAACATGTATTTCACAATATTTAACTATTATCGCCTGTAAAAAATAATTATTCAAATTTATATTGCTATTGTCAAATTTCATTGGGCACCCCTATAAAAACTCAGAACCCCCCCCCCCCCCCCTTTCTCCCCAATCATAATTATGTGGTGCCGCCACTGGTTACAGATTTGGATGTGTTTATTATTTTAGCATGAATATTATTGTAGATATATGTAATTAATTAGTTAAGCAAAATATAATTGTGTAATAGGAATCCTATTCAAGCAAGAGCAAAATAGAAAAGCTAAATATTTTTTTACCCAACATTCAGCAATGTTGAAACCTGGTAATTTATTACAAATTGTTAAAGTGAGCTAAAATTGAGCACACAGGTCTGGGATCAGCAGTACTTGCACATATTAGAAGTAAAAATGTCCACCAAAAATCCCCCGTCCCCACCCTGCTTCTGCTTAGTAAATGCAAAAAGAAGAAAGAAACAAGGATTGGCAGAGTTTATTGTAAATGACTTTATGCTGATGAGTTTCTTTGTCAAAGGTCAGTGTATGTGTGTGCATGTGTGTGTTTTTGTATGTTTGAATATTTGTTCAGACAGGTATGCGCACAAGTACGTGTAGATATGAGTGCGTGCAAACATAGGCACATACATACATATATATACATACATATATAGATATACACATATATACATATACACGTATATACATATCTATATATATATATATATATAAATATATATATATATATACATACATATATACATATACATATATATACATATATATATATATACATATATATACATATATATATATATACATACATACATATATACATATACATACATATACATATATATACATATACATTTATACATATATATATATATATACATACATATATATATATGTGTGTGTGTGTGTGTGTGTGTGTGTGTGTGTGTGTGTGCGCGCGCGCGCGTATGCGTGTATTACCTAAAAAATAGGGGACGGCCAAACACATCCAAGCCTCAAACTATTTATGCTAATCCTGCCCGCTTACTGGAAAGCACTTATTTTACATTTTTCTTACATTTTCCAATAAATATTAAACACTATTACAATGAAATGGGATTCACATCTCTGTTCCTGTCTCCTCCGCACCCAGTGTCTTACTCTGTGTCTTTCTCTTACAAACTCAACACTACTACTGTTCTTCTTCTCCTCCTTCTCATTTTCTTTAATTTAGCATATTTGTGACTTGGCTGTTTATCTAAACAGAAGATGGGGATGCAGAATACTGCAGACAGGATCAAGAAGACAAGCCCAGTCTGTGTTTGAGAGTGTGTTTGTGAGATGGCAAATACGTTTATTCAAAACTGGATGTATGCATTACGTCGAAGAAAACAGATTTAAACAACAAAATAACTGCATCAGATGACTGCTGCCGGGTGCACAAAAGGAAGACAGAGATACATGTATCTAGATTAATCTCTACAATAATTCTTCCTTTTCTATGGAAGGAGTATAGTTGTTCATCTTGATATAATATCTACTCAAGCTATAAAATAAATAAAAAAAACACATGACACGTGGCTCTAATATGAAAGCTGGAGTGTAAAAATGTTTTTTTGTACATATTTGTTAAAACTGTTACTATGTCCTGACAGTAAAATATGAGACAGATCATCTGTAAAAAATAAATAAATAAAGCTGTTCTGGCTCCTCCCAGTGGTCCTATCGCTATTGGCGGAAATACATTGTGCCTGGTCAGCAACAATCAGTCATGCTCTTTTACATGCTAACACCCCCCCCCCCCCCCCCCCCCCCCCCCCCCACACACACACACACACACACACAGCTCAAGATCGTCAGTGTGATGCAGCTTTGCTCCTGGTGGAGAAACAACCTAATGTTACTGGAAAACCGCCACTTTGTCGAGTGGCACCTGCTCAGAATACAAAGACAGGTAAACAGAAGAAGACTGATGATGAAATGCAAACTAAAAAGAAAAAAACACACCCAGCCCAGTAAACATCAGAGTGGATTTTCAGAGCTGGGGGAACTATGTGTCCTGAAAGAATACAAAACCAATGCAGAGTTAGCCAATCCAGAATTGCTTGACAAGTATCTCTGCTATTTTTGTTTTTATTTTAAATAACTATACAACTAATACAGAGATGGTCACAATATCACTGGTGAAAGTGCAAATCTCATTTTACTCTGTAGCTTGTTGCTAAGTCTAACAGTGCTGCTTACTAGCCTGCGCGTTCACCGCAGCCTCCACTGTGGGGGAGGAGCTGTGGAGAGAGGGCAGTAGCACAACATAGAGCAAGGGGCAGGGATCTGTTGCTATATATGTGTTTCAAAATATCACATTTGATTAGTTTCTTGATTTTTTTCATTTCCTTAAATCCATATGTTGGTATTTCTTCTTCTTAATTTGATATTTGATCTTTCACTAAACATCAATAGGCCTATTTATTTTATTTTTGTGGTATTTAATTTAAGATTTTATTAGTATAAAATTGTACAGTACTTGTAATAGTTTGTTTCTCACTTTAAATATCTATTGCTTTTGTTTGAGTGCAGTAAAACTAATTTAAAAACAAGACATTTACATTTATTTGTTTATTTCACATGCTGGACATGTTTGCACATGATGCTCATTCATGTCCTGATTCATATAGCAGTGACTGGCAGCACTTCTACCACATTATTAGTTGGTGAGGCGGTAACTCTTGTACTAGATGTGAATCAGTGTGTTTTTTTGCACTGTCACTGAGTCAAGATTTGCAAACCTACTGGACACACATAGTACTGCATCTAATTATTGAATAGTACCATGTACTGCTTAGCCGCTTATTTGTTCAACGTGAACATGACTCCATGTGTGAACACTGTAAAGCATGATCAAATATGAAGCGACAGTGGAAAGAAAAACTCCCCTTTAATGGGAAGGGAAAACCTCCAGCAGAACCAAGCTCAGTATGAACGGTCATCTGCCACGACCGACTGGGGGTTAGAGAAGACAGAGCAGAGACACAACAAGAGGGACAAAAAATACACAGTCTTAAAAGTAGACACGGTGTCTGCCTCACGGTTCAAAACTGGGAGTTGGTTCCACAGGAGAGGAGCTTGATGACTAAAGGATCTGCCTTCCATTCAACTTTTAGAGACTCTAGAACCCACCAGTAGACCTGCAGTCTGAGAGCGAAGTGCTCTGTTAGGAACATACGGGGTAATCAGAGCTCTGATATATGATGGAGCTTGATTATTAAGGGCTTTATACGTTAGAAGGAGAATTTTAAATTCTATTCTTGATTTAACAGGAAGCCAATGAAGGGAAGCTAAAATTGGAGACATATGATCCCTCTTGTTGATTTTCATCAGAACTCTTGCCGCAGCATTTTGAATCAGCTGAAGACTTCGAACTGCATTTTGTGGACTTCCTGATAGTAAAGAATTACAGAAGGTAAACATTTCAGACTAGTCGCATGTAAGTTCATCAGTTTACATTAGCATCAGTTATGTGTGTCTGTTTGGGTGAAAGTGTTTATATCTCCATGAACACTCTCCAGAGGCCATTGTCCTTGATATTATCAGCTGGCTAACTGACACCTGCAGAAAGCATCTGCAGGTGTCAGCAGGGGAGGAGGAAGCAGGGAAGAGTCCTGAGCTCTGTCGACATAACACCCAGGAGTGATTAGATAGGGAAGGCATAATCCAAATATGTTATTTGTTATGAGACAAGCTGCACTGACTTTCCTGTCAGCTTTAAGTCTTTTGCTGGCTCCAAATGGTGAAATAAAATTTTCCAAATTGTTGGGCTTTGCTGCGCTTCACTTCCAGATTTTATCCCATCACCCCTTTGAGTTCAACCACCGAAGCCAGTCTGCGTACCAGCACATCCAGCTTTTCGGCTCTGCTCCTCCACCTTCCAGAACTGCCCGTTCACCGCCTTAGTGAGGGCGTCATATGCAACCGGTAGACTGATCAAGGCCAAATGGCTACCGACATCTGCTGTATTTGCTGATACATCAAAAATCCACCAAATCCAATAAGTAGAAATCCAAGTATCCTGAATCCAAATATGCAAACATGTCCAGGAATGACAAAGTCGAAAGACACACCATTTTCCATCAAAGAATATAGGGTTTATCCCACAAAATGAGTCAAATCAGGACCGGAAGGGTCCCCCTTTCGTTGCCTACCCGTCGAAAAAAACGTATCAATAGCATTGAGAGACCAGCTTACCAGATCCATGTTTTTCAGTGTTCGGTTAATATGAAGAAAGTGCTCAAAAAGACGAGACATAGCAGCAGAAGCAGGAGAGGGGGAGGGGGGTGAAAGCCGGAGAGGAGAGAAAAACACGACCGACCTTGAAGAGAGACAGAACAGAATATTTCTAATTTTGGCAAAATTCCGGAGGTGAAAAAAGGAAACTCTGGAAACCTGTTTAATATGGGCTTTAAATGACATGTCTTGGTCAAAAATAACACCACATTTTTTTACTTTATTACCAGACGCAAAGTTAATGCCATCCAGATTAAGTGATTGATCAATAAGTTTAGTTTTTTGGGACTCTGGTCCAAAGATTACAACCTATGTCTTGTCAGAATTTAAATGCAGGAAATTTAAAGTCATCAAGCGTTTAATGCCATCAAGACATGCCTGTAGTTGAAGTAATTGATTGGATTGATCAGGATTTATGGATAAATACAATTCTCAAGAATTTTAGATAGGAAACGAAGGTTAGATAGAGGTCTGTATACAAGAGAATGTAATTTAAGTAAAGGTTAGATAACAGCTGCTTTAAAAGACTGATGTACATATCCATCTACTAAGGATATATTTATCATGTCTAAAATAGGGCCATTGATCAAAGGGAATACCTCCTTAAATAACTTGGTTGGGATTGGGTCTAACATACAAGTAGAAGGTTTAGATGAAGCTAACATTTTAGCTCAGAAATCTCTACTGCTGCTAAACAGTTCTGTACTAAAGAGAAATCTAGGATTATTTTTATTCTCCTCAATTAATGATGAAAAATATGCTGCTCTAACTTTGCGAAGCGTCTTTTTATACAACATTTTTCAAGATTAGGTAGGATTCACCATGGTGTGTAGAGTGGCATTTTCTCTCCAATTTCCTAATATTGTGCTTCAAAGAACGCAGCTCGAAATTAAACCAGGGAGGCAGTTTCCTGTGAATAATCACCTTTTTCAAGGGAGCTACATTGTCTAATGTAAAATGCAATGAGGAAGTGACACCGTCAACAAAAGTGTACATTTGTGAATGGGAAGAAACAACATTGCTGCCATCTGCAGGGCATTTCTGCGATACTGAGGATATTAAAAGGGGGTCAGACTCTTTAAAATTTGATACAGCATTATCCGTTAAAGACCTACTTTAATGAAACCTTCTTTTGGGGGTGGAGAACTCAGTTAAATTGAACTTAAAGGTTATTAAAAAATTGTCAGATAGGACAGAGTTGCGAGGAAATACAGTTAATTCTTCACAATCAATGCCGTACATCAGCACAAGGTCCAAAGTATGAATGCAATAGTGCGTCGGTTTATGCACATTTTGAGCAAAACCAATTGAATCTAGGGTAGTTTGACAGGCTACACTAAGGTTATCACATTCAGTGTCAACATTAATGTTAAAATCACCCACTTTAATAACCTAGTCAGTGTTTAACACCAGATCAGTTAAGAAGTTTGACAACTGACCCAAAAACTCAGAGTAAGGGCCTGGTGGATGATACAAAACAACAGAGGTTTTATTGCTTTGCAGTTTGGATGAGGGAAACTGAGGGCTAAATGTTCAAAAGAATTGTAGTTATTAATTGGCCTGGGACTAACTAATAAATCAGACTGAAAGATGGTTGCTACTACTCCTCCTCTTCCCATAGATCTGGGAATGTGGAAATTTAAGTAATTGGAGGGAGTTGACTCATTTATACTAACGTAGTCCTCTTGTATCCAGGTTTCTGTGAGACAAAATGAATCAATATGATTATCAGAAATCAATTCATTAACTAACAAAGTATTTGGAGGGAGAGACCTTATATTTAATAGACCACATTTAATTGTTTTATTTTTTGGTTCAAGGTGAGCCGTATTGATTATTAGATTTTTGTGATTTGTTCCTTTTAGATCTGTTTTTGATCTGTTTAGTTTTGGCTGTGGGAAAGACACTGTCTCAATAGGATAATGGGTGGGTAACAGTACAGAAGCTGCAGAGGGGTGTGTTAAACTACCACTCAGCTTCCTGGTCTGGACCCTAGTTTGTCAGCATTCAGGAGAACTAATAAATATGGCCAAATTCCTAGAAAGAGGAGCTCATCCAAAGTGGGATGAATGCTGTCTCTCCAGATGAGACCAGGTTTTGCCCTCAAATCAATCAATCAATCAATCAATCAATCCATCTTTATTGTCAACTAAAATTTGCATTGTAATCAAAATCACAGTTCCAGTCCAACCGTTCACATTCATCACAAACATATTGGGGGAACGGTTGACTGAGGCCTTGTGTTGCGAAAGAACACAGCCATTCGGCACATTCCTCCATCCTGCCCAGGACCCCGCCTACACGGTGCCCACAGGGCGCTGCCCCTGACTCTGTGGAAAGATAGGAGCCACAATAGGAAAGGAAAGGAAAAAACACATATATCACACTTTATTCTATTAAAGGATACAGTTTGAGATATCAAAAACCTCGGCACAAAGAGCACAAATATGACGAGACACATAAGCAGAGGTTAACATCAGAAACTAATCGCGTGTAAGATCATAAGTTAAGTGAGCATCAGTAGTGTGTGTCGTTGTTTGCAGTTTGGTATGTCCATGAACGCCGTCCAGCAGGCAAGTTTCCTTGATACGTTGGAAAGTTTTTATCACTTGCGCCCCAGCTTAATACATCCAGAGGTGTCCGTGGGGGAGGAAGGAGCGGGGGGCTTAGTTCTGGGCCATCTCGCCATAACATCCACAGGAGTTTGAGATAGTGGGAAAGCCTGATTAAAATACACAATTTGTTATGAGAAACAAGCTGTACCAACTTTTCCGTCAGCTTTAAGAGTCTTTTCATCGCTGGCTCCACGGATCCAATATTCCAAATTAGTTGGGCTTTTTTGCATTTCACGTCCAGATTTCATCCCATGTTGCCTTTGAGTTCAACCACCGAAGCCAGTCTGCGTTCCAGTGCATCCAACTTACAGCGTAGTTCGTTCAACTTAAGAAAGTTCGCCAGTTATCAATGTAGCCCACGTCGTTTTCAGGACACCATCTAGACAACCAGCGGTTGAATGATGACATGTGGCTAAACATGTCATCACTGGTCAGATCAGGCAGGGGACCAGAGAAAATTACGGAGTCCGACATTATTTAAGCAAACTTACACACTGAAGCGACACTAACTTTAGTGACCGTCGATTGGCGTAACCAGGCGTCATTACTGCCAGTGTGAATATCAGTCTTACTATATTTACGCTTATCCTTAGCCAGCAGTTTTAGGTAGGATTTGATGTTGCCCCTGGCAGGCATTTGACTATGGTGCCTGGTGTCTCTAGTGCCACGTTTCTGACTATGGAGCTGCCAAAAACCAGAGTCGGCTTCTCAGCAGTTGTGTCGCTGAGTGGGGAAAATTTGTTAGAAATGCAAACAGGTTGGTGGTGACCTTGGGGCTGGAATCTAGAGCTATGCTTACTACGAACCATCACCCAGCCGGTCTGATTAGCCAGCTGCTTGGGTGTTACTGCTGGAGGACCGCTACGTGAACTTAATCTATGAGGCTCCGCTAGCTAAAAGGCTATCAGCTGGTTTTTTCAACAGCAAGGAGCTGGGGGTCTCCAATTCTGACACCCTCCAGTCCAAAGCAACAAAAACACTACATTACATTATTACATGTACCATTATCACTGAAGGAGGCAGAGGAATAACTAAACATTAGACACAGAGAGCAGGAGAGAGGGGGAGACTTAGACAGAGACGGAGAAGCTGATGGATAGGGAAGAAACCCATTACGAGGCTAAAGCTTGGCTAGGCTAAAGCTAGGCTAGTGACCTCTTACCGCCCCGAGAAAAGCAAACCGTGTGGAACACGAGGAGTTCCCAAATGTGAAGTGTAGTAACAGAGAATGTTTTCAAAGTGCTTGTGTGTTAGAAACAGATAGATGTCACAGCAAAGAAATTAAAGATAAGAACGAGAGAGTCTGGAACACCAAAACGCAACTCACACCGTGACAATAGGAAGTGACACAATACATGGTACCGCAAATAGGAAGTGACTGCCCTGATTTGTGCAGTATGCGAATCTTACTGAAAGTGCCACTATTTCACTGACTCTCACACTACATCAATGACTGAGATGGATTGACAGATGTGACTTGGGATAGATAATACACAGATTTATGTAATAGACCTTTTTATTAGGTAATCTGGTATTGTATATTTTTCTGAAGCGATACATTTTTGATCCAAAAGTTGTAATTAGAGACATATTTTTGCCCTTTTCCAATGAGCAATGCATCACAGACAAAATTACCAGTGTGGACCGATGTGGAAATAAATATAGCAGCACCACTGTGACTTGCTGCAGATGGATCCACACTCTTGCAGTGAAGTACTGTGCTGCTTTGTTCATTGCCCGAACAAAGCTGGCAGTGATTATGTTTTGATTCAAAGTGGAATTTCTAGACATTTCTTTTCCTTTTTTTTATCTCAGCTGACTTACTTACAGTTGTTAGTTCAAAATAAGGTAAAGAAAGAGACTGAAAAGTCTGTTTAATCTTTATTACTTGTTTTAAGTGTAAAGAAACAAAATAGCCAGTTAAAATTCTATAAATAGCACTCTTAGTGTCACTAAAGCAATGCATATTGCCAATTTTAAATGTAAAGAAACTAGAAGATAATGCATTAAAGCTTTATGAAAAGCACACTAAATGTGACCTGAGCCATGGTAATTGGCTTTTATAATGTAAGTAAACAAAGATGTAGTAATATGAACATAATGATTAAGTCCGTCCGTCTTCCTCCGCTTATCCGGGGTCGGGTCGCGGGGGTAGCAGCTTCAGTAGGGAGGCCCAGACGTCCCTCTCCCCGGCCACTTGGGCCAGCTCCTCAGGAGGAATCCCAAGGCGTTCCCAGGCCAGCCGGGAGACATAGTCTCTCCAGCGTGTCCTGGGTCTTCCCCTGGGCCTCCTCCCGGTGGGACGTGCCCGGAACAACTCACCAGGGAGGCGTCCAGGAGGCATCCTGACCAGATGCCCGAGCCACCTCAACTGGCTCCTCTCGACGTGGAGGAGCAGCGGCTCTACTCTGAGTCCTCCCCAGATGACTGAGCTCCTCACCCTATCTCTAAGGGAGAGCCCAGACACACTACAAAGAAAACTCATTTCGGCCGCTTGTATCCGGGATCTCGTTCTTTCAGACACGACCCAAAGCTCGTGACCATAGATGCTCTCTCTTCACTCTCTTCACCACAACGGATCGGTACAGCGCCCGCTTCACAGCAGACGCTGCACCAATCCGCCTGTCGATCTCCCGCTCCATCTTCCCCTCATTCGTGAACAAGACCCCAAGATACTTGAACTCCTCCACTAGGGGCAGCACATCCTCCCCAACCCGGAGAAGGCACTCTACCCTTTTCCGGTTCAAAACCATGGTCTCGGATTTGGAGGCACTGATTTTCATCCCGGCCACTTCGCACTCGGCTGCGAACCGCTCCAGTGAGAGCTGTAGATCACGCCCTGAAGAAGCCAATAGGACCACGTCATCTGCGAATAGCAGAGACACAATCCTAAGGCCACCAAAACGGATCCCCTCAACACCTTGGCTGCGCCTAGAAATTCTGTCCATAAAAGTTATGAACAGAATCGGTGACAAAGGGCAACCTTGGCGGAGTCCAACTCTCACTGGAAACGAGTCCGACTTACTGCCGGCAATGCGGACCAGACTCTTACACCGGTCGTACAGAGACCTGACAGCCCTTATTAAAGGGTCCGGTACTCCATACTCCCGGAGTACCCCCCACAGGATCCCTCGGGGGACACGGTCGAATGCCTTCTCCAGATCCACAAAGCACATGTAGACTGGTTGGGCAAACTCCCACGCCCCCTCCAGAATACTGCTGAGGGTATAGAGCTGGTCCAGTGTTCCACGGCCAGGACGAAAACCACACTGCTCTTCCTGAATCGGAGATTCGACTATCCGACGGACCCTCCTTTCCAGAACCCCTGAATAGACCTTACCAGGGAGGCTTAAGAGTGTGATTCCTCTGGAGTTGGAACACACCCTCCGGTCCCCCTTTTTAAATAGGGGAACCACCACCCCAGTCTGCCAATCCAGGGGAACTGCCCCCGATGTCCACGCAATGTTGCAGAGCCGCGTTAACCAACACAGCCCCACAACATCCAGAGCCTTAAGGTACTCAGGGCGAATCTCATCCACCCCGGGGCCTTGCCACCGAGGAGCTTTTTAACAACCTCGGCAACCTCAGCACCAGAGATGGGAGAACCCGACCCAGAGTCCTCAGGCTCTGCTTCCGCAATGGAAGACGTGTTGGTGGGATTAAGGAGGTCTTCGAAGTATTCCGCCCACCGAAACACGACGTCCCGAGTCGAGGTCGGCAGCACACCACCCCCACTGTAAACAGTGTTGGTACTGCACTGCTTCCCCCTCCTGAGACGCCGGATAGTGGACCAGAATCGCTTCGAAGCCGTACGGAAGTTTTATGATTCAGTGAATGAATCAATTGAAGAAGTCATTTGAGCGTACTAATTCTAGTGATTGAGTACAGTCAAAAGAACTGTGGTGCACAGGATAATTGTGAAGTGTATAAAGTGGTAAGCATAAAGTGCCGATATGCAGTTAATCAAATACGACTCCATACAGTTTTGACATAGTTTTGACAATCGAGGTCTGATGTCCTGAAACTTTTAGATGTGTCCCTGGTCCAACACACCTGAATCAATTGGCTAATGTAGCTCTTCAGTATGTAGCCAAGTTCTCCAGAGTCCTGCTAATGACCTGATTATTTGACTCAGGTTTGTTGAAGCAGATCCACATAATGGTAGCAGGACACTGGACCTCGAGCACTAGAATTAAAGACTGGTAAAGGTTTTACCAGCTCAAAAGCTCTCACCAAAGGCCTAGTGGTTTATGCAGAAGAACTTTGGTAAATTATTAAACATGATTTGAACTTTACAATATCAATGTGTTGCCATTTTGAAACCAAATCAATGTTTATTTTTTCTGATAATATGGGATTTTCTGATTTAGGAAATGTGATATTGAAAACTTTGATGGCCGCAGAGGATCTGCATTGGGTTTATCCAGAGCCAGTAAACTGCCATAAAAAGTGGCAGACGAATGTAGACTGTGGCTCTACGCTCTTTCATGAGGAATGAATGCTGCTTGTCAAGACTCAATGCAGTCTGCTGAGTTTTCTTAGATGGGAACGTTTTTGACCAGTCTGCTTGTATGATTTGATTGAATTTCACTTAGTAAAGATCCTTGAGATGACATGTACTGTGAATTGCTGCTGTATACATAGAATTTAATTGAACTAAAATTGAATTTCTCTGATACTGTTTGTCATGGGCATGGACCTTATCATTGATACTGGGGGAAAGGAAACCAGTTGGCCAAAGATGGATTATGGGGACTGACAACCAGCATTTTTTCAATTCAATTACATTTTATTTATATAGTACCAATTCATGAAACATGTCATCTCAAGGCACTTTCCAAAGTCAGATTAAATCAGATTAGGTCAGATTATACAGATTGGTAAAAAAATGTCCTATATAAGGGAACCCAGTTGATTGCATCAAAGTCTTAACAAGCAGCATTCACTCCTGGAGAAGCGTAGAGCCACAGGGAGAGTCGTCTTGATTGTCCATGGCTTTTCAGCAATCCCTCATACTGAGCAAGCATGAAGCAACAGTGGAAATAAAAAAGGTTACAACTTGGGCAAAAATGGGTAGGCATTTAAGAGGAAGTCAGGTCTTTACAAAGAGCTGGCAAAGGAATGCAGGGATAAAGGTTGGCAGACATGGTTGTAACCCAGAGTTGATTGGATGTAGGGGCTTCCCAGTTAGTCATCTTGAAAGGTGTTGACAGCAGTGGGGTTGACAGGAAGTCAGAGAAAACAAGCATAGTGAAGATTGTTTGATGCAGCAGAGCGAGAGCCTCATTTTGGCTATCAAAGAGGAGGGATGAGCTGAGCTGTCCACCAGGAGGAAGTGCTTGTGGCAGGCCACCACTGCTGATCCACCATCATGAGAGTGTTATGGTTAAGGAACGAAACACTCAATGATTGTTGGTAATGTTTCTGATAGTAGTGTCGTTTGGTTTCAGAAAAGAGATCTGGATGGACAGAGTCTAGTTGACCAAAATGCTAGTATGTTTTTTAAGGTTGGGGTTAGGGTTTGTGATTGCATGTACAGGTCTTTCCCGACCTGTGTGAATTGCATTAATTTACTTTCTTTCTATGTCCCTTCATTTTCAATCTGTTTGTCCCTCAATACCCTCCATCATGAACGGAGAGCGCCTTAGGATAAAGACAAAAATGAATGTTCTTTCCTTTCCTGATTCCACCTTCAACCCTTTACATCCTCATCAATGTCCATATCTCCCACTTAAATCCTTCTCCTAAAAACCAAATCCTCTTAAATCCCCTCCACCTCCTCATCACAATAATCTAATTACTGAAGCCAGCATTGAAGAGAAGGGTGGCAAGAGGAAAAGGACAGAAAAAAAGCAAAGACTAAGAAAGGGAAGGTTGACAAAATGGTTGTTATGTCAGTATTGGGTATAATTCAGAGCAACAAAATGTAAAGAAGAATGAAAATAAAAGGACAAATGCATTACAGAACACAACTCTGTCGATATAAATTCTAGTAGAGATGTCAAGCTAACAGAAAAACAACTTGAAAACAAGCCCCCATGTTCTGGTGGAAAAGCTGCAAGTACATGGTTATTAAAATAGTTTTGAATGTCCAAACCTCTCATGGCAACAACACTAGTTTTTTAAAACTAAAGATCTTTGTATTTACTTCCAATGAAGAGAAAAACACTTTATTCTGCATGTGCAATCTGACTCAAAAAATAAAAAAAATTAAAACCTTAACAGAACAGTCCCCCTGTCATATTTAGTAGTTCACTGCAATAGGAGGGTCACTTTTATGAGCTGATATGCTGTTATAATTTAGGGTAAATGGATAAGATGACAGTATTTTCATTTTGTTTTCTTTGATAGTGATGGCAAAGTTAGCCTCAACAGCTGAGTAAATATTCTGATATGTGGAACTGTTGATGGATTTTTTTATTGGTGTGTAGGTTCTGCTTATGTTGTGCACCAGCAGTTTACAATTTATGGTGCAGACCTATGCAAATTGATGAATTTGCAGTACATCAGCAAATACTTTTTACTGGCTGAAAGTAATTTGGCTGTCTAGATGTGAGTGACACAGCATTTGGCAAAGTTGCACTTAAATGAAAAATAAATACACAGAGCCCAGGACAGTTCATTAAAATCATGATAAGAATAATCATGATTTTAATGAACTACAGTATTTTTATTTATAACTGCAGTATTTTTATTTATAACTGCAATCAAATAAAACAGGTGCAAATGACTTCTATCTGCTGAAATTGAGTGGGTGTATTTAGTGGTAACTACTTCAGTAGTTTACAGGTAAAAAATAAATAAATGAATAAATAAATTAGCAAGAACAAAACAGCTAACATTTGAAAGAGACTGCCCTGCTTTGTGAATTTCCCCCAGTGTTTTCTATTAAACTATTTTCATATGGTCAATGTGCCACAGCAAAAATGTAACATGCTTCATTTCAATTGCTTAGTATCTTGTAATTCAAATTGTTGAAGGAATTAAATGAAAAATTAAGAGACCAGAGCCATAAACAAAAATACAGAACCAGATGAGACAGGCAAAAAACAAAACAAGGAATAGAGGCAACCAGGGGCCCATTCTTTGTACGTTGCTTAAAACATCCAAGATCAAATGAGACATCCAAGATGATTTCATCCGGCTAATCATGATCCGGCTAACTGGGTTCTTCGAACACACCTGTTGTTTATGATTAGTATGGCTGGATTGAGTTATCTGAGATAACTGCGCGTTCATGCGTTTGTTTAAAAGGGGAAATGTATCGATAGTAGAAACAATGATCAGCAACGCTACTATTGGCTGTTCAGCATGGCCAAAGAACACCCACAGTTTTTCTCCCAAGCAGAACACGAGCTTTTAATGGAAGGTTATGATGAATTTGTATCATTAATTAAATCAAAGTCTGCTAAAGCCAGGACAGAGGGCTGGCAAAAAGTAGCAGACAAATTAATGCGTAAATACTAGATGTTTCTATCACTTTATACAGTACACAGCAAAATCAAAAGTGTCAGATTTCCTGTGTTGGTGTTGTATATTAAAAATACGGTGTTAATTCAACACTCATTTAGTCTAATTCAACAATATGAGTGTTATTTTGCCAAAAGAGTTGGTGTCATACTAGGGAGTTAAATTTGAGCAGCTCTGCCAGGTGTTAATTTTAAAATCAACACCTGGCAGAGCTTCTCCCAGAATTCCAGTGTATCTGTTACGTTTTTGCTTGAAGAGCGGGGGACCAGTCAGACGGAGTCGTGTGGCGGTTGCATTGTGACAAGGTAAGTTTTTGCACATTTTTTATGGATGTTTTTCTTTTTCAAAATTGGGTCGGTTAATATACATAGTGTTTCTTAATGTTCGTGTATGTTTTTGAATATCACAGCGTGTATGTACAACTGCATTTTTTGTTAGTGGTTCAGCTAGCCAAAACAGGTGTAGCACAAGCAGTGATGGGCAGTAGCGCCGCCACATGTAGCGAAGCTATTAGTTAAACTACATTTTCCAGTAGCTTGACCGTAGCGTCGCTGCTTTATGAATCAAGTAACTTTCCTGTAGTGACGTTATTTTTTTGATCAACTAGCGACGTAGCGTCCACAAACGCTACAAAGTCCAGGACATAACTAAGAAATGAAACCAGGTTTGCTATTTTGAAACAACATTCAGAGTGAACAATCAATCAGGGTTGTTGGTTGGACATGTTAATGCGCAAGCTTCTACTTTGCCTCTCCTGTCTGTATCGAAAAATGCGCATGCATACGGCAGTGGAACTTATGGCAAGCCAATGAGGCAAATTATCATCCGTACAATAACGCGCAGTTCCAACCCGTATTTTACGCGAGCGCGCGTTTTTTACGTTAGGGCGCGTTCTGGCTGGAAACGCGCTGTGACGTAAAAAACGCGCGCTCGCGTAAAATACGGGTTGGAACTGCGCGTTATTGTACGGACGATAATTTGCCTCATCAGCTTGCCATATCACTCGCAGAACGACACACACAGACACGGGAAGGATCATGGAGGAGGAGACAGGAGGAGAGTGAGAAGATCAGCCAACTGACTCTACCACAACGTGGCCTTATCTTCAGACATATATGAGACTTGTTGAATCCTCAGATAAAAAGTACGTGTTCAGATGTCTGCTTTGTAATCCGAAAACCAAACTGTTGTCGACGTCCAAGACATCGAACACCAACCTAAGAACTCACATTCAGGTGAATCACTAATTTCCCTCAGGTTCAGTTATTCAGACATGAGTGATGTTCAAGGTCCTTGGCCAGAGAGCACTCATGTGGCCAAGCCTAGACATTTGTTTTACATAGCCTAACACTCATCAAAATAGTCAACTACAGTACATTTGATGAGGAAAATATATCAGCTTTAACTTTATTGGCGTCTTTAATTTCCAGATAGTCAAATCTGATGAGTGCTACTAAAATACTCACATTAGAGAGCAGTAGTGAAACTTTGATATTGTAATTTCATGGCCTAGCTTACCAGACAGGATGTTTACACAAATCTGTTTTAAGGCTTATTTACACAGATAAGAGCTTTTAGGAAGTTTGAGACCACAAAATAATTATGAATCAGTCATTTCTTCTTTAGAGGGTCCACCCAAATAAAATGGAATGGCTGGACAAAGGAGCGCGCTCGGGCCAAAAAAAGATGCCTTTTATAGGGTTTTGTTATCCCTAGAAATGTCACATGGATGTAAACCCATAGCCATATCTATATGTGTAGAACACTACACAGTACGTTTAATGTGGTACTAATAACAGTAGTTTGTTTCATAGAGTACTGGGTACTGTACTAGGCCAATAACCTTTTTGTTTTATTTCTAGCAGTAATTACTTCAGTTTGTATTTTATTATGCTGCACATAAAGCAATGTCTACACTGTGTTAGGTCATTGGCTGATCTTTAATAAATGTTTTAACCAGTGTATAAGACTCATTTTGAATTGATCTGACATTAGGTTGGTACAACGTTAAGTAGCTTCTGATGTAGTTAAGCTACTTTTAACACATTTGTGTAACTTAGCTTGCTATATTTCTATAGGTGGTAGCTTTTGTGTAGTGAAGCTTAATTTATTGTTGAGTAACTGATAGCTTAGCTCACTACACTGGACAAGTAGCTTGCCCAACACTGAGCACAAGGTGCCGAGCTTTAACCCAACATTAAAATTGTCAGAACAATATGAAGGCCATATCAGGTAACATATAATTTAGCTGTAGAATTGTTTTTCTGACGCTGGGCCGAGGGCTTAAGCTTCTGATAGTGATGGACTGGTGCGAAAAAAAAACAAAAAAAACAGACAAGCTGTGAGAGCTAGGTGGCCTGTTGCATGATATAGGTTCTGATAAATAACACAGCCGGCGGCCACCACATCAAGTCCTGGTCTAAACCCGGAGCTTTTAATGAGCTGAAGTAGTTTACTTTTTATAAACTTTTAGGATTAGAAAAAGTTTATTTTTAACTTTAGCTCGTCAGTGGAGCTAAAGTCAGTGGCTAGCAACTGAGTCGCGCTCGCCATCAGCTGCTACCATTGGTAATAAATGCCAGTGATGTTTTTATAGATTTTTGCAGTGTTGCAGCTATCCACACATATAACGAAGTGAGTGTGTGTGCGCGCGCACACTTACGTGTGTGTGGGTGGGTGTGGGGGGGGGGGGGTCATGCGGCTTGCAGAAGGGCGCAACGTGGTGTGGTTCGAGCTAACAACAGTTAACATGTTAGCTAATTTGACCGAGATGCTTCCTCCCAGAGGGGACCTTTACTCTCCGTTAAGGTTCTCTCTGCCTCTATTAGTACATAATGTTGGTGAAGGTGAGATTTGGAGAAACGCAGAAGTATGTCAAAGTTGCTGAGACTAAAGATAGCTATGATGACTTCAACACATTTCTTCAGAAAGGTTGGCATCAGTTTTCATGTAGTACAGAATGTATGTGTAAACTACTTGCTATAATAGCTGTTGAATTCATGTGACATTTAAATGTCTTATATTATGGTGTTGTGTTTGTAATGCCATGTGAACAAACATTTTTTCCCCATAATTTTAAAAATCAACTTCAACTTTTAGAAGTTGATTTTAAAATTATGAAAAAACGTCTCTTAGCAGCTTTATTGTAATTTTTCCTTTTGTTCTAAATATTTTTATCAGTCATGCAGAAGCTAGATCTTCCACTTGGGACTGAGCTACACTTGATAGACGCATCAGGGACAGAAGTTGATGCAGATGTGTTTGAGGATCTTTTGCAAGCAGGGAACCTTACTGTTATTGTGACAACTGAGAATTCAACAGGTGAGGCTCAGCCTTGTTGGGGATGGAGTAAATCATAAATAAGTATTCTGAACTAATTTTTTCCCGTTGTGTATATTTTTTCAACTATTTCCAGTTGTGCTTGAACCTGATCTATCATCTACTTCATTGGAGTCAGTTTCTGTATACTCCTTGCTAGCATCCTCTGATTCATCTGATGCAACAGTCATTGTTCACACAAACGGGGGAACGAGAACCCATGCTGAGCGGGAAGCAGCAAAAGAGGTGTGCAGCTTATGTAACAAATGATATGACAACATGGTGCAGTTAAACTGTGGGTTGTTTGTTGAATTGGATGATGAAGATTGATGCATTTTCTGATGTGATGCTAAATATTGTAGATGGTGAGAGATGTTCTCCAGGCTAAACCAGGTGGACAGGTTATTTTGGATGAGTATGATAAACTAAGATCTTTGACGGATAGCACAAGAAGACGTTTGGTAAACCTTCTTGTGGCCAATATGGTTGAAATTCATGGGTAAGACTTTATACTTTGAAATGTTTTAAAAGAGCATATTCATTTGAAGACATTGCATATCACCAAAGCAGTTTCTTTAATAGGTCCCATGATGGAAATATCAAAAGTTTAAAACTCACTGAAGCAAATTACAGATAAAATTGGTCTACTTTAAACTCTTGATAGATTTGTTATTGTGATGTAATGTTTATCTTTCAGAACAATCCCACCAGTCTCTGTGCAAACAACATATGCTTTAGGCATCATCGCTCTATTTCCCAGCCTCAGAGATCCATACTCAGACAATGGATATGTACGTTTTTACATGAAACACTTGTATGTTCATTTATGCATTGGTAATATGTTCTGAATTAACTGAACAATTTCATATTTTTACTTTGATAGGAACACTTATATGACCAACAGAGTGGATCTAGCTACTCTGTTGGTCATAATGTCACGAGGCGATATGTACGGTGGCCCTGAGGTGCAAAGCGCTACAACTTTAAGGAAAGCACTCCAACATTAATGAAAGCGCTACAACAATAAGGAAAGCACTTCAACTTTAAGGAAAGCACTCCAACATTAACAAAAATATTACAACATTAACAAAATCACTTCAACATTAACAAAAGCACTTCAACATTAACGAAAGCACTCCAACAATAACGAAAGCGCTACAACATTTAGGAAAGCGCTGCAACATTTAGGAAAGCGCTACAACATTAACAAACCGGAAGAGGTACGTCCCAGTGGGAGACCTAAGAAATCGCTGATTGGACTACAGCTCGTTTTTACTTTTGAACCGAAAGTCATTCTGACTTTACTGTGTTTTTTAAAACCATGAATGTTCTCGGTGATCCAAACCGTAAGATGCAGTCTAAAACGCCACTTAGTCTGTTTATAAGTTTCGCTTTTATTAATTATGCTTTTTTTTTTTTAACTACGTGCGCTGTGTTTCTGTACCTCAACGCTCTGGTCTGCTCCTCTCCCCTCCCTCCCCTCGGACCCAGGGGCTTTTATCAGCGGCAGCCTTATCACTACGTTTAATGTCTCTCTCCACTCCTACCAAAATGTCCTAATTAAAATCAATAGGAGAGTCCGTAGCTGTGTTTCATGCTATTTTCTTTTTAACGACACAGAACCAGTGGCGCTTCGGTGGGCGTGCTGCCTTGGCTTGAATTCAGGTGCGCAAAATTACGTTACATATAATTTAGGTGTGCACTTTTAAGGGTCATTTCAACAAGCTTGTAACATCAGGAGCTTCAGTTCAGACCCAATATTCATTCTCTTCCCTCTAAAGGAGCCCTATACAGTCTTTATTTATGCTTTTCCCCCACTGTTAACCCTCGCGCGCAGCGCACCAGGGTAAGATAGAGCAGCTGCGGATCATGCGTAAAGACGCCCACCCCCCCAGAAGCAGATTGTATGTTATCGTAGTTGATAATGAAACTACAGCTTATCATTAATCTATCCATGTTGGTCTCATTTGTGAATGAGGCGGAGTTTGATCAAGCCTAAAAGGTCCAACATTTTCCCCTCAGCTGTAACCCTTAAAGCATACAGGGCTGCGTCGTTCACGCTGCGTCTTTACGCAGAAGAGTGCCAAAATCAGCTCATGTCAAGCCATTGATCATCTTGTGAGATATTTACAGGTATGCAAATAGTAGTGTGCTTGTGTGCGTATTCCGATGATCCTACTTTTTGTGTTGATGCACTTTCTCATGCTATTTTTATTGATTCTTCTGAATATTCTGTCAAAGATGGGGGCCAGTGTTGAAACCTTCCTTGCTGGTGTGGAACCGGGACAGCCCTTCCTCCTGTGTGTTGGTGAAAACAAGAGCAGCATCCAAAGATTCTACATCATCATTGATCTCAAGGCCATCCCTTGCAAGGCACAGACATCCTTGGCAGCTTTTGATGCTGCCAAGGATGGCACACTTTGTCTTCAGTGTCAACTACCAGGAATCCCTCTAGAAATTCTATACGTTCATCCAAACCACAGTTTTCAACATTGATGTGGGAAGTGCCAAGTAAAGTCCCAGAGTCAGGGAGCTAAGAGCCAGATTTTTGCATGACGCTTGAGGTGATAAATATCCTTGGATGCAAACTCTGGAGTCTGTTCTGCATTGCTTTGTCAGCATTTAAGATTCCACCATGGTCTATACCCCGGAAAGACTTTACATTTAAAATGTGGACAGTCGGGATGTTGTTTATCGTTTTGCACTTATTCAGGTTTTAAAAAGCATCTTTTCCATAGAGATGATGCTTTAACTAATATTTCTGACAATGTGGACACTCAGAATGACGTTGCTGAGTCCTCAACTTCTCATCCAGTAACTACTCAGCCCACTGCTGACAGTAATCATACATTAAACATGTGTGCCTCTGTTGTTGCACAATTGAAATAACTGTTATTGGAATCTGCTGCTCCTTTTGATTCAGATTGTAAATACAGTGTTTTCACCCATTGTAACTAATGAAGTGACTTACTATTTGAAGCACTTGATTAAGGACCACCACAAGCTATTTAGATCTTTGTTTTCACAGAAAAGACTGATTCCAAAGCATCATTTTATGATACATTATCCACGCTGTATTAGAAAAATAGGTCCACTCCTTCATGTATGGTGCATGAGATTTGAGGCAAAACATAATTTTTTTTAAAAGATCAGTGAACAATTTCAAAAATATCACAAAATAATTGGTTAAGCAACACCAGAGACAGCTTGCATACCACTGGGAGAATTTTGATTTTCAAAGATTTGAGTTTGGTCCAGTGAAGAACGAAATAGTTAACAGCTTTGATGGGGGAGAGGTTTTAAGTTCTGCTTTTATGTAAGCACATACTCTGTCAACTACTAATTGGGTGAAGATATATGGAACTGAATATAAGATTGGTATGTTTGTTTGTACTGGAACAAAAACAAAAATTCCTATTTTCAGAAAGGTCACCAACATCATTGTACATGATGAGAAACCTTTTATTTTTACATGCAGGGTGGACACCCTTTATTTTGATGATAATTTCAACGCATACTGTATCAATGAGAGAGCAGACTCATTTTTCGTTTCAAAATTCATTCATTTTTTCCAGTTAAGGACTTGGTTTATTACAGACCCTATGACAAGCAGTTTTTTAACGAGATGTGTGAAAAAAACATACATTGTGCCACATTGTCATATTGTGTGACATTTATTGTAGCAAAGCCAGTGCTGTTTTATGTGGTATGCTTGTTTGAAATACAAGCGGATTCAAACTGCAACTTGTGTGGTTTTGTTTGTAAATTCAATTGGCATCTTTGTTTTTTAGATATAAATTTGGGGATTGATTACCAGTGGTATTAAAAAAAAAAAAGAAAAATCTGATTTCTATGTTTGGCTATGTTTAACACTTTCCATTAATTTAATATATTTTGAACCTTATTTAGTGTTAATTCAACACAACATTAGTGTTAGCTTTTGACACTACACACTGGTGTTAGGTAAATTCAACACTGATGTGAGTTAAATATCAACTATTGAGTGCTGTTTTAACTCCATCACAGTGTTAACTGTTCAACACTTTGAAAGGTGTTAATTTAACTCAATCTAGAGTGGACCAATATAGACACTTTGAAAGTGTTAAATTCAACTCCCTGGGAGTTGAATTTAAAACTTCCAAATTTGCTGTGTATGTATTTGTGCATTTTAATAATTTCATATTTACTTTGTTCTTTTATGTCAGAGCCTCCACGGGACTAGAACATGGGGACAAGTAAAAGTGAAGTACAAGAATATTCTACAAAATGGTAGCCTTTAATTATTATACTGTATTTTAAAAAGCCACTTGTTATGGCAACAGATTTAATATCGGTGTCATTCCTTAGACACTGGAAGTAAAGGATGTGTGCAAACCGTAAATTAAAAAAAGAAAATCTTTATTTATAAAAAATGAAGAAATAATTCAAATACAAAAATGACGATATGCCTTTCCAAGTCATACACAACTTACACTGTTGTGCCAGTTCAGACGTGACAGAAAGCGGTAACGGACTACGTTACCCATGATGCAATGTGGTCAAAATGGCCACCAACTCATGTGGTCAAAATGGCCACCAACTCCCATCACGCAACACGGCAAAATGGCCGCCGATCAAGGAAACGGCATCAATTCGGGACGTAACGGACTGCGTTACCCATGATGCAATGTGGTCAAAATGGCCACCAACTCCCATCACGCAACACGGCAAAATGGCCGCCGATCAAGATAAGGTTGCTATAGTGATGGCTATAAAAGCCGATCACACACGATGAGCTTCCTTCTTCCCTGGCTTTTAGCCAACCCGAGAAGACACGCACAGCTGATTCCCACGCCACGTGTTCGATTGCTCGCTGGACCGAGATTTTTCGACGCAACGGTTATTCCCTGCTTTATAACAGGAGGTCGACTTAAATAAGTACTTTTAAATTCCCTCTGATCAAAAGACTGAGAGACGCCGCATCTCCCACTGATCGAAGAGGACCCCGCTTTTGTCTGGCCAACAAAGCGACTGTTGAACCCGGAGGAAGAAACGAAGCAGCTTCTTCCCCGTCCCGCTGCAGCCTGTGGACAACTGCGCTCGTCGAAGCGCGTCCAGAAAGCCACACTCGGAGCGTTCCGGACCAGCCCCGAGGCAACTCAAAGTAACGGGGTTTTTCCCCTTTCATTTCTGTCTCACCAACAGGGTGTTTAGAAGTGCCTGGGCAGGCGGTAGAACTTTGTAGGTGTTGGTTAATGCTTTTATTCCACGACGAAGTTGGAATTATTTTGCTGAACATTTTCTTTGTATGTGCATGTATTTTACAATTGATTTTGCTGTGTTGATTTGTGATTCATCAATAACCCCGCCGTGGGTTACCGCCTTATTTCTTTTCATCTTTTTCCCTGCTCCCCCCCCCTCTCTCTTTTCGCTTCTCCTTATCCGTTTAATCTCTTTGTCCGAGCTCAAGTCGCGGGCTTTGCTTTAAACTCCCAGTTAGCTGCCCCCTTTCGAGGCGAGGCATTACCCCATCAGCGTAAGCGTGGTTACGTCATTAGGACCTCCCCTCATACGTCATCGTAGCAGCCATCTTGGGAGGGTCACGTGTATCTGAACTGTAGGTAGCTTAGCTGAACTAGCTTTGTGTAAGACATCAAAGCGTCCAGTGAGATTCCCGAAGCTGTTCTGTCTATCAAGGCTGATACGTGAAATGCCGATGTCTCGAGGGCGGTGTTAAACAACTTTGAGTTAAGTTAAGATCTGCTAACCGCTCATTTTAATCCATTGTTTATTTTGTTTGTTCTTTATTTCCACATATATATTTTGCATGTTTTAGTTTAGTAATGAGTAAGACTTCCAAAGTTGTTTGAATCAGAGAATTACTGTAACAGGGAATTGCTTTTGGTTCAATAAAACCAACGACTGCGGAATAGAAATTGTTTTGTGTTCAATCCAATTCACAGTTGCATGGGTATTCAGAAATCAGAGCTAACCTCCTTTGGAGTTAACATCTGACATTAATACAGAGACAATATCATTGGATGGTGATAAGGAATAAGGATTTAAACTCTAATTGCAGTTACATTGGGGTTCTCACAGCCTGCTGGATAAACCTGGTCGGTTAACAGTCCGACCTGATCATTTATTCCAGCATAAATGAGTTCATAACAGCAAGTTAACTAATGCATTAGTGGTATAAATACTTATAAGCTTATAGCTAACATCACCACCATTTGAACTATATTTGTTATAGCGAAATTTTGAGTTGAATGATTTATTATTTAAATTATAATACCAAATTATAATTAATAATAATAATAAGCATATTCAACCAGCTTATGGCATAGCATAAATTGGCTTTTCCCGGTGTGGGCTGGAGTCTACTTATTGGCGTTCCTTTAGACTAAATCGAATAACCAGCAACTTATGAATTGAATGAACACAATCCATATTCCAGCATTTTGACTGCTCACCTTGCCAAAAGGACTATTCAGTCATAATTGATTAAGGAGGTATCATTACTAAATATATACGTGTTTGTGGTGGTTTGAGGTTGTTAACCTGAGGTTTGAATATTGATTTCTGGACTGGAAGTCAGCTAGATTGAAATACACAGCAGCCAGCGTCTGCTACTTGTCAATCAGAGTCTGTGTCGTGTTCTGCTTTGAAAAGAGAGACCTTGCCTCCATCTGGTGGCCAGGATAGGTAGTTGCAGTCACGGTTTTAAAGACAGCTTAGATCGCTCAGTGTCCCGGAGGGACAGTTTTGAAAGTCAGTTTCTTTAAACTTACCTTACGGTTACGCCCTTTTGTCTTTTTTAATTTTATTTTATTCTTTTTTTTTTTCCTCCTTTATCCCCTTCTGCTCATCATAAGTGGTCAAAATTGAGCTGTGATTTTGAAACTAAGGTTGCAATTTAGCGGTTTTCAACTGTCATTCTTTGCCACCTCTGAGGCTCCAAAACACTTTGCTATTTTCCACACATGTGTAGAGCACCTGTTCTGAAATAACTTACATCACAAACAAAGCCACAGCTTTATCACTTAATTACTGGCCGAAAGGTTAATGGTCCATGTCACTCAAAGTTAATATTCTCAAAGTTAAACAAGCATATTAACCGTTCCTAAAACTAAGGAGTTGTAAGTCGCAGGGTTGATTTTCCCCTGCGCAGCCTAATTAAACGCACGTAATCGAACCCACTTCCTGCAGTAGTGTGAGTCATAGTGCGTGTTTGCTGTTAACAGTTAAAGTGAAGCCACTTAACAGTTGTTGTTAGCAGTTGTTGTTTAGCGCTGAGCTAAACTAAAGTGTATGCGTTGTTGCTTAGTGCTAAGCTAGAATACAGCGTTGTTATTTGTTGTCTGTCATTTAGCGCTCTGCTAAACTACAGTGTTACTTGTTGTGTTGTTATCCATAGCTGACAAAGAATGGATAGTGAAGATTCCTCAGTGTTTAGGTCTGAAGGAGCTGAAGGTCCAAACCATTCCATTGGAATGGAGGCCCAGGATGTCATTAGCTCACTGCTTAAAATGACACCGGACGAACAAACCCGTCTGAATCAGTTTAGCATAGAAGACTGTGAGAGGAGAATTCAGGAATTGGTGGAGGAGGTCCAGAGCAAGCCAAAGGGTAGGTTGGTAGCAGATGTTTTGGGTGAATTAACTGCGTTATACCACCGAAGGTTAACGCTAGAGACCGATCTGCGTAACAGAGAGGTTGAGAGGCGTGCTTTAGCTGAGGAAAGAATCAGGGAGCTAGAACAGAGAAGTGTTCAGGGCAGCTGTCATCCCACAGAGGAGCGAGAGGAGGATCGCATTAGCTTGCAGACAGAAGGATCTGAGTGTGAGGACTCCAGAGGAAAACATGGAGATCACACCTGGAGGACATTGGATGAACTGGGCCCTCAGACACCTTCTGAGCGAAGGGTAAGCGAAGGTCAGGACAGATATAGCAGTGTGATACAGAAAGAAATGCCTAAACAACTTACGGTGGCAATCAGGACTGATCCACATGATGTAAATCATGGGAAAACACCTGCTTCCCACCTGACCCCTGACACGGCTCGCTATGATCTTTTCCCCCCACCAGGGCGACGAGAGCACCGTTCCTGGGACACAGGTGAACCCCACTCCTCTGAACTGCGTCCACAGACAAGAGTTCATGACAGGGGGGGTCCCCCTGCGTCCCACAAACGGCCGCCGATGCCAGGTAGGTGGTCAGAACTGGAGCCTCCCTCCCACCGTGGTTACCACAGGCAGGAGTCGTCAGGAGAGGACTCAGATGGACCAGCTCCGATCCCTGAACAGGGACTGCGGATGCGTCAACTTGAGTCCCTGGCCCGAGACATAGAGCGTTTTGATCCTAGCAATACAGAATCCACCATTGATGACTATCTCAGAGAGGTAGAGCGCTGTCTGCTAGACTTATATAGTCCCTCAGCTCGAGAAAAGTTGAAGCTTATCTGGAAAACCACGTCCAGAAGTGTCCATGTTTTCATAGAAAGCCTCCCTCCAGCTACACGTGACCGTTATTCAGCTCTTTGTCAGGCTTTAAGAGAAGAATATTCTGTGTTTACAGACCCAGCTTCTGCAACTCTTGGAGCTTTTGCAATTCAGCAAAAGAGAACTGAAGCACCAAAAGAGTACTACCGTCGCTTGCGGGCTGCTTACTTTCAGGGACGAAATGCTCCCGGCTTGGAGGAAGACCACACTTTCAAATCTTTGTTCCTCCATAATCTTCATGAAATCGTGCGTTATGAGGTTACCATGCATTGTAGAACCAAGAAACTTACCATGCAGGAAATCAGGAAATACGCGCAGGTGGCATGGGAAACACGTGTCCGGCCCAACAAAGGAGCCGATAGTGATAAAAGGGTTCTGCAGATTCAAGCCGAACCAGAAAAGAGTTTAGGTCTGGAGGGACATGAGATGCCTCCCTTCAAACCTAAAACTAGATTTGGCCCTAAGAAGCAACATGGTTTTGAGCCGCCGCAGAAGAATGCTTCCCAGGATAGGAGAGGTCAGCATGGCAGCATGGAAGGTGAGAGGTTTCAAAAATGGCACAGGCCGGATCCAGCTCGATACGGTAAGCAAGCTGACAGGCCGGAAAGGTCGAAAAGCACACATGACCACAAAGGCTGGAACCTGTGCATAGAGGAGTCAATGAGAAAGGAGATGGAGGAGACTTTTCGCAGGTTGCTAGCCGAAACAGTGCGTCAGATCGCGCCGCAGCCGTCCCAGCCATCATCCAATCCTGCCGACCCTCCAGGTAAGCCAGGCCCAAAACCCCCGCCAGCATGACTAGGCGTGGAGCAGGCTTCCCCTTCTAACAGAGTTTATCTGATTAAGGGGGGGGACCAACCGAAAATTCACCAACAACCTTCTAAGATCCCATCAACAGGTGATCAGAAAGCCACTTTTCTAAGGTTTCTAGGTGAGCTAAACCATCATGAAAATGCACACCGCTTATACTGCTCGACAGTTATCGGAGGATGTGTAACTGCAAATGCTCTTTTAGACACGGGTTCCGAGATCAGTCTAATGTGCTCAGATTTGTTTGATGAGGTGACCAGAGCTATGGTGTCTTTTGGGAAACCGTTCCAGGTGGAGACCTGTAACGTGGGCATCACCAGCTACACTCAGGATCAGTCATGCATCACCAAACGGGCGTGGTTAGACATCACTTTCCGTGACATGACCCTGGTGCACCCCATCTACATATGTACTTTGGACACAGAACCTTTTCTTGTGGGTCAGGACCTGTTGAACAGGTTAGCCCCACTCATTGACTGCTATCATGGTCACCTTTGGGCCCAAGTGGGGACCCCCAAGCCCCTCACTTCTGGAAGTGGACTGTCCGTCCCTATCAACCAGGTGACATGCTCCGAGGAGCCCAAAGAACTCTTAGCACCATTTCTGCCTTCAACAGAGCCGATTTCCGATCAGAGAACTTCTCTCTGCAGCCACACACCTTTCCTCTGCTCACTTAAACACTCTGGAGTTGAACCCTATAACCCCAGAGTGGCTGAAGGTGTGCACCTGGAAAACACACTCATGCCAGATGTGCTGCTGGCTCTTTGGTCAGAGAATTCTGCGATCAGCAGAGATCTGTACAGCTCTCTGTGCCGTGAAAAGCCCCATCTGGCTGAAACAAAACACAGCCACTACCTGCTCTCAGCAGACTGGCCTCGCCGGCTTCTGAAAGCAACGGGGGTGTGCATACTTTATGCACAGATTGGCACAAGACAGGACTCTCCAGACACCGTGTTTACTTTTCCTTCCAGCATGATCCAAATCAGGCGACATGAAGCTCGGCCTGCTGGATCTATTTGTGGTGCAACGCTTGAAGCTGAAGGAAATCTGTTGGTGTATGCGACAGCAACCGACCCAACAGAACCAGCACCAAATCAACCAGGAGACCGGGACTCACCCACTGAGCCCTACCCTGGTTTCGAAACAGAAATTATGCAACAGCTGGAAAAAGCTGATGCACTGACCACTGAAACAGAGGAAATGGCACTTAAGGAGCTGTTTTATGAGTTTCAGCCCATTCAGCCCAAAGATTCAAACGAACTTGGGATCACACTGACACACGTCCATGACTCACCAGTAGGAGAACACAGAAGCTGCAAAGCTAATCTGACAACTCTCCCACAGGTGACGTCCCGGCCTTCAACGGTCCAGGACACCCAGGAGTATGTACAAGGCTGCTTAACCTGCAGCCAGTTACAACCCACACGACCACTAGACCAAGCCCTGCTTCAGCGAAGGGGGGTTATATTTCCATGGTCACATTTGCAGACTGACTGGATCGGTCCAGTCCCCAAATCGTCAAGAAATAACAAATGTCTTTTGACAATAACAGGCAGTTTCACAGAATGGGTCGAATGTTTGCCGGCACCGAATGACACCGCTGTCACCACAGCAGCCCTGCTGCTAAATCACGTTTTCAGCCGGTGGGGCCTTCCCCTGTCCATCGACTCGGACAGAGGAACGTCAAACATTATGACCGTGCTTTTCAACATGTTGGGCGTGGAAGTTAAATTCCACATCACCTACCGCCCACAGTCATCCGGACAGGTGGAGCGAATGAACTGCACCGTGGCCAGCATGTCAAAGGAACATGCCAGCAGCCATGACAGGGACCGGGATACAAAGCTTCCCCTGGTCCTAATGCTAGTCCGCTCTACCTCACCATGCTCCACAGGGGTGACACTTTTCCAGATGATGACAGGAAGACAAAGGACACTTCCCCTGAATCTCATCTACCAGCCCGAAGACGTCAGTGTGACAACCGTCTACACGGCACACCAGTGCATCACTGACTTAAAAGACCGTCTCCGAACGACTTTCGCGTGGCCTCGAAAGAACCTAGAAGCCAGCGTGCAAAGTCCAGAGTACACATGGGTTCATTCGAACCGAACTAAACCGTCCACTAAACTCTCCTCACAGGGAAGGGAGCCTAACTCCGCCCCCGCCGAAGAGAACAATGCATAGCATTAAATAGGACAAGTGCACGTTTAATTAGGACATTTTAAACATGCACTAACAAAGCAAATGTCCATACATAACTTCACGTCTATAATTTCACACTCAGCCATAACACCATGCATTGCTTTGGAAACGCTCACAGAAGTGGTAAAGAATGACATGATGTATACTCAGGTTGTTAGAGATTTAATGCAGGACCTCACTCGAGAGGTTAGTTCATCCATAAATAGCCTTGCTGAAGGACGGATTCCTCCGTACCTGGTACCAGTAGATTTGGTTGAAAAGGTTCTCAAATCTGCCTCTAGTGAAACACTGCAACCACCACAAATACACCTGGCGTACAGCCTAGGTAGTGCAATTCCGATATTTGTAAATCCTGACAACTTGGAGATAGGATTTATGCTAAACCTTCCCATCATTGAAAGAGCTAATGTGTATAGGCTTAAATCAGTATTGAATGTCGGTTTTTGGCAAGGTGAGACCCACGTACACCTACAAACTCCCTCAATATTGGCCTATCATGATGCTGATCCCAAACTTTATTTAGTCCCTAATTTGGATTTGTGTACCAAAACCAAAGACATCCACTGGGTATGCCCAAGCAACCCATTTATCAGAGATTGAAATAATAGATGTCTTTAAGGGATACAATTTCAGCATTGATGTCGGCATTGAAAGACAGCTTTTACTCGCAGGCACGCAGCTGATTAAATTCAGTCTCACTCCATCAGAGTTGAGCTCGGTCCCTCTGCTTCGCTTCCCCAGAGCTACAGAGTCGACCGACACTCACATTATGACCATTATTGTGGTTCTCCTTGTATTTGGATGGGCCATCACTACTGCGATGGCGTATGCAGCATACAAGCAGATCAAACAGTTGCAAACCAGGATTGACGCCCTCACCTTTGTCGCTCCCAGGTTCGTAGCACCAGCTCCTTGAAGGCCATAAGCTGATTAAAGTACGAACCGCTGTCTCTTTCCTTTCCCTTTTTCCCTCTCTCCTTTCTTTGGTTCAAAGTTCAAACCTGATGACCAATGAATGTATTGACAATGGTGATTGTGAAGTTTGCATTTCTTTTTTTTTATTACTTTATTATTGCCTAATTAGCCAATAGAAATGACTAGCTATAGCTTAGTCCTGCCCAGGCTAGGTCACTGACCCAGGCACAATGAATGCTTCGTTTTTCCTCCTCTTGGATGATGAACTGAACTGCATGAATCCCAATGGACTACTAGAAAGACTATTAGGTTGTTCCACTCATGCACAACGGATTTTCGTCACGCCAGAATGGACTTGGTTGTAGCTTTAAAGACTGTGACCAGCATCCCACTCTTCAAAGCTAAAGGGGGGTATGTTGTGCCAGTTCAGACGTGACAGAAAGCGGTAACGGACTACGTTACCCATGATGCAATGTGGTCAAAATGGCCACCAACTCATGTGGTCAAAATGGCCACCAACTCCCATCACGCAACACGGCAAAATGGCCGCCGATCAAGGAAACGGCATCAATTCGGGACGTAACGGACTGCGTTACCCATGATGCAATGTGGTCAAAATGGCCACCAACTCCCATCACGCAACACGGCAAAATGGCCGCCGATCAAGATAAGGTTGCTATAGTGATGGCTATAAAAGCCGATCACACACGATGAGCTTCCTTCTTCCCTGGCTTTTAGCCAACCCGAGAAGACACGCACAGCTGATTCCCACGCCACGTGTTCGATTGCTCGCTGGACCGAGATTTTTCGACGCAACGGTTATTCCCTGCTTTATAACAGGAGGTCGACTTAAATAAGTACTTTTAAATTCCCTCTGATCAAAAGACTGAGAGACGCCGCATCTCCCACTGATCGAAGAGGACCCCGCTTTTGTCTGGCCAACAAAGCGACTGTTGAACCCGGAGGAAGAAACGAAGCAGCTTCTTCCCCGTCCCGCTGCAGCCTGTGGACAACTGCGCTCGTCGAAGCGCGTCCAGAAAGCCACACTCGGAGCGTTCCGGACCAGCCCCGAGGCAACTCAAAGTAACGGGGTTTTTCCCCTTTCATTTCTGTCTCACCAACAGGGTGTTTAGAAGTGCCTGGGCAGGCGGTAGAACTTTGTAGGTGTTGGTTAATGCTTTTATTCCACGACGAAGTTGGAATTATTTTGCTGAACATTTTCTTTGTATGTGCATGTATTTTACAATTGATTTTGCTGTGTTGATTTGTGATTCATCAATAACCCCGCCGTGGGTTACCGCCTTATTTCTTTTCATCTTTTTCCCTGCTCCCCCCCCCTCTCTCTTTTCGCTTCTCCTTATCCGTTTAATCTCTTTGTCCGAGCTCAAGTCGCGGGCTTTGCTTTAAACTCCCAGTTAGCTGCCCCCTTTCGAGGCGAGGCATTACCCCATCAGCGTAAGCGTGGTTACGTCATTAGGACCTCCCCTCATACGTCATCGTAGCAGCCATCTTGGGAGGGTCACGTGTATCTGAACTGTAGGTAGCTTAGCTGAACTAGCTTTGTGTAAGACATCAAAGCGTCCAGTGAGATTCCCGAAGCTGTTCTGTCTATCAAGGCTGATACGTGAAATGCCGATGTCTCGAGGGCGGTGTTAAACAACTTTGAGTTAAGTTAAGATCTGCTAACCGCTCATTTTAATCCATTGTTTATTTTGTTTGTTCTTTATTTCCACATATATATTTTGCATGTTTTAGTTTAGTAATGAGTAAGACTTCCAAAGTTGTTTGAATCAGAGAATTACTGTAACAGGGAATTGCTTTTGGTTCAATAAAACCAACGACTGCGGAATAGAAATTGTTTTGTGTTCAATCCAATTCACAGTTGCATGGGTATTCAGAAATCAGAGCTAACCTCCTTTGGAGTTAACATCTGACATTAATACAGAGACAATATCATTGGATGGTGATAAGGAATAAGGATTTAAACTCTAATTGCAGTTACATTGGGGTTCTCACAGCCTGCTGGATAAACCTGGTCGGTTAACAGTCCGACCTGATCATTTATTCCAGCATAAATGAGTTCATAACAGCAAGTTAACTAATGCATTAGTGGTATAAATACTTATAAGCTTATAGCTAACATCACCACCATTTGAACTATATTTGTTATAGCGAAATTTTGAGTTGAATGATTTATTATTTAAATTATAATACCAAATTATAATTAATAATAATAATAAGCATATTCAACCAGCTTATGGCATAGCAACACGGTCAAAAGAATGTGTTGCTCCGTGTCTAAATAATCCGTTAATATAATATACGGCTCGATAGGAAGCAAGCCATTCAAAATAAAACTAAACTTCACAATAAAATTGTCAGGGTTCTCTGTGTTGTCCTGCTCTAACTCTGCTCCTCAGGTGTGTCTAGTTGGCTGAGGGGGCGTGGCCCACACCTGCAGCTCTTTGCAGGCGGCTTCCTCTAGCTTCTTAAGCATAGCACTGACAGATGGAAGACGCCAGTGCCTTAAACCAGTCGTGGTACGACGTGGCCTCTGACCAAACTCCTGAAAACCTGCTTGTGAGTTTTTGTCTTTGAACTTTGACTAATTTTGGATCTCCCTGTTCTGTCATAGTTTTTTGTGCTTGGATGCACTCACCTGCCTTGACGTCTCGTCCGAAGAATCAGATCTCCAGAATTCTCTCGCTTAGATTTTGCTCTGGCTCTCCCCTCATACTCCCTGGGTGTTACCCAGCGGGGCCTGAGATTCCCCCTCCCGGATTCTACTGGTTCTTCCTTCACTCTGGTCAATCCATCTGTCATCCCGTTCCGTGGAGGCTCGCTCTTGATCCCTCGCCAGCTACATCTCCCGCCCCCCAGCCGCTAAACACCACCAGGTGTAGGATCACAGAGTTCTCTCGGCACTACTTCCTCCCGGTTAGGTCCGCCCAGCTTTATGGTAAGCAGCGCAGTTTCTAGTAGTTCTCCTGGTTCATTTCCCAAACTCGTTACTCTTCTTCTCTTGCAGTCTCACCAGCCGTGACGTTCTGACCTTGCCGAGTTGCCCGTAGTCTCGTCCTTTACATCTGCCTCTTCCTAAATAAACATCTTAAAACTGTGCTTTGCTTCCCGATCGTATCTGCATGTGGGCTCGTCATCTGAAAACCATGACAAAAATGGCCTGAACAACGCTTCTTACTGAATATGATAAAAAAATAAAAAGCAAACCATCACACAAATAACTTAAATATTTTCTATTTATGGCTCTAACACCACTTTTTCCACTTTTTAAAAACCACTGTTAAATGATGTGTTTGTCTGTTTATAACAGCCACAAAGAAAAATCTCTCTACAATTACACAGTCGACCTGTGCTAAAGGATCCTCTCTATTACGCAATACGCAATTAATTTGAAAAGCTCTGCAAATTATTCTTGCACCTTCCGCAACAGGTTGCTGTCGTATGGACATGGCTACGACAGACTTCCCTTTCTCCTCCACTTATTAAACAGCGATCTAATCCTGTTTACATGAAATAAGCCTGCTCTCAAGCAGGCTTAAGCTTGCACACATGTTGCTATGATAACAAGTCCAGGAAGTCTTTCGAAGAACCAAACGATCCAAGATCATGCCAAATTGTCAACATTCAAATCCAGCTAACTGAGTTAGCGACGTACGAAGAACGGCCCCCTGGAAACTGGAGTAGTGCCAGGGGTTTCAACAAATAGCAATAAAAACTGAGGAATATACATACTGGGGAGCATGGTCACTGAATAGATAACAGCTGATTAACACACCCTGGGGACCACACGAATGCTGGTCAAAGAGACTGAATGAAACAGTACAAAAGAATCTGTTTTAAAACAAAGAAAACAAACATACAAAACCTAAACTTTTTTGGAAGGTTTTGTGGCGCTACCAGGTAAGTTTCTGTTTCTGAATATTAAAACAGTGGTTGGTTCTATATCTATTTAAATATGTTTCAATCCTGCAGAAAGTAGACCCAACTTCACCTTTAATGATACTGTAAAGAAAAAAAGTGTTTCGGAGCTATTCAAACTAACGTGTGGATCTGTCACTCAAAATTAACTAAGAGAATGCAACTAACTTGTTTTAAACTTTTAGGCGCCTGAAGCAACATAGACCACAAACAAAAGCTGTTTAAGCAACTGATAATGATTTTTTTAACAGATAAAAAATAAAAACAATAAAAAACTTGAAAAAAAAAACTGAACAATGAAAAGACAATACAAAAATTACAGGCTTAACAATTCAATTCTTAGAGAAAAAAAGTGACATAAAAGGATGAGAAGTAAAGAAGACAAGGACACAAAGGGTGGTAGGATAGATATAAAGAGAACTGATGAAAGACAGAGGAGAATTTAGCTGCCTGCCTTGTGACACAGTGAAAATTTCAATCAATTACCATTAATTAGAAATCTCTGATTAATTCTATTTGTTGATTAAGTCAATTAAAACCACAAGCGCTCGTTATCACACAACAAGTGTAATGTGTTACTGCCAACAATTTCACCATACACATATTCCCTCTCCTGCTCCTGATGCAGCCTAAATGTTTCAATTTGTCCTTTAGCATACATCCCTTCATACTCCCTACCTCCTCTTCTTGTCCCACTGTTTACTTCTCCATCATCGACCATACCTTCAGAAGTTTAATTTCCTTTTTTTAAGCATATTTTCTGACTCCAGGTCTTCAAACCGTGCAACTGGATTAATCTAAAAACAGAATTCCAAAAGTATAACAATGTTCTCCTGCAAAGATTTGGTCAAGATTGTGTTGCTACCAAATGTTCTACATGTCCTAAAGCTAACAAGTTTTGCCTGAGGCTTAACGGGGGAGGCTTTTTCATGTTACAATTGCTTCTGGCCAATGATCATTTTTAAATGTGCTATAACTAACCAGTGGCAAAGTATTTCAGTGACCATTCAGTACCTTGATCATTGACACCTCAACACATGTTATGTAGTTGGAATTGAACTAAAACCCTCTAAATGATAGGCATTACAATTTCTGGTCCCATTTCTCCTCAGATTAATTCCATTCCATTTTATTTATATAGCGCCAATTCACAACGCATGTCATCTCAAGGCTCTTTACAAAGTCAAAATCAATCATATCATACAGATTGGTCAAAAAAGTTTCCTATGTAAGGAAACCCAGTAGATTGCCAGAAAGGGCGTAGAGCCACAGTGGATAATCGTCTTCATTGTCGATGGCTTTGCAGCAATCCCTCATACTGAGCATGCATGAAGCAACAGTGGAGAGGAAAACTCCCCTTTAACAGGGAGGAAAACCTCTGGCAGAACCAGGCTCAGTGTGAACAGTCATCTGCGTCAACCGACATGTGAAAAACGTAATATGTAATACTTGCAAGGCAGAGATTATGTGATGAGGATGCTGAGTTAAGTCGTATAACACCACTAATTTGATATGTCATTTGAAAAACCACCACCCAGACGTTGAAATAATGGCAGGAAGCTAACTGTGCTAAAAGTAGCTAAAAGGCTAAAATAAAAACAACGGAACAGATGGAGGCCCAATACAGCAGCATTCGAGCAAACCGACAAATTCTCTAAAGACTCAATTATGAATCAATTCTAATATTAATTCCTAAAGATCCATTTATATAACCAAAGATCGATTTAAATTAAAATTGTACAACCGCGTACACAGTGTCACTATAAAGTCATCAGCAACAACAAGTATTACATTGAATTGTTTCATGTGACACCAAGCTTGATTAACTGAGTTTATCCTAGCAGGCGGTCCCAAGGATGCAAACCATCACAGTACTTTTCTCTGTGCGGTGGGAGCCTGCTGGAAAAGAAAAGGCGCCACATGCTCAAGTACCTAAGTAATGAAACATTTAACCATCCCTTCCCCACTTCATACCGCATGCAAAAAATTTGAATATTGTATTTGTCACAAGAAATGTAGACAACAGGTACGCTCAACTATGACGGTAAAAGGTCAGTGGAGAGTCAGAGCGGAGTCCGCTCGGCTTACAGTCTGCACACAGCTCACCTAAGTATGTGGGAGGTGTGATGTTGTATTTTTATTAGTAAAGCACACAAAGAGCCAACTTTAGCTTAATAACCATGTTAGTCTGTTTATTAGTTCTTCTTCTGCTCTGAGACCTCACCAGGAACAAAACAAAGCACCAAGCCATAACTAGTGGTTTGAGGCATGGACGCAACATGCATCACAGGAGCCTTCACACTCCAGTCCGGGAGGTGAATTTTTTATGTGATATTTTTAATAATGCACCAGGTTAGTGTCCAAATTTAGTGTCCATTTTGGTTTAATAAAGTGTTTTTGAATTGAATTGAATATATATAGCAGCTGTAGATATGTCTGGTGTCTTTGTTTGCTACCCTGGATCTGTTTGGGTATTCTGCCCCACAGCATGTTTGTGAAAGCAATTGTCCCAACATTCAGGAGAGGGTTTAGTCCTTCCAGCCGCCACCATTACTTTATTTCCAGCAACCATTACTTTATTAATTTGCTTTTGAATGTTAATATGATACTAGTATCAAGATACTGCGATAGACTGGCGACCTGTCCAGGGTATACCCAGCCTCTCGCTCATTGACAGCTTGAGATAGGCACCAGCACCCCTCGCAACCACAGCAGGGATAAGCATGTCGGAAAATGGAAGGATGGATGGATGGATAGTATCATTATGTCGCATAACTACATGATGTAAAATATTGGGTTCTGTCTTGGTTTTGTGTTTATTATTTGATCAATTGTCCTCTCTCCTGCTTTAGTTTTCTGTTTTGGGTTTGTTCTTGTTTGGTTTCTGCTATTGTTTATGTCCTTTCTCAGTTTTTGAGTTCTGTCAGGATCTCTCACTGATGTCTGGTTTGATTTCCTATTGCACACACCTGCTTAGCTGCGCCCAGTTGCTCATTATCTTCCAAATGCACATGCCAGTATTTAACCAGCGTTCAAGCCAGACATCAGTGCCAGATCTTCTCGTGTGCCAGTCGGTGAGTTGCATCCAGCACTTTCAGTTTGCCTGTTAATCCTGACCTGTTTGTCGCACGGATCTGAGCCAGCCTCTTTCTGTTCTGTTTGCTCCTGCCTATTTTTGGACTGCCAGTCTGTTTTTGCCTGACCTGGTTCTAACTATTGGACTTTTAGTTTTACCTGATCCCTGCTTGAGTGTCTGTTCATCTGTGAACCGTTTTTGACCAGTTAGACTCCTGAACCTGCGTGTCTCCTGTTTTGTTTTCGGTCAGCCTTTAATAAATCTAGTTATCTCACATTCTGCTTGTTTGGCTGTATTCTGGGTCCTCAGTCTCTGGATCATTACACATGAAATTCAAGTAACAGCTAAAAACATGTTTTAATACCAGCAATCCGATTTGAGATTGGATTGGATTGAATAGAAAATGATAGAAAAGAATCAATTCAAAATCTTGAGAATCTGAATTGAATCGATTCTTGATATTTGAATCAATACTGAGCCCTACTAAAGACAACCCAAAAGCCAAGGTCAATAACAACCAAAATAATGGAAATGATTGCTCTCGACAACCAGCCATTTTACATAGTAGAGGACCTAGGATTTTGATGGAGCACGCCAAACTCGATACAGTCCTCCAAGTCGGCACTACTTTTCTAACGTTTCCCTCTTGGCTTTGCATGAAGTGGTGGTTGCACATGTCCACAAGTTGTTGGAGAATGTGATGGACTTTAGCTTCACTATGGATATATGGAGTTAGGATGTAAGTCAAATAAGTAAGTTGAGCCTTACAGCTCAGTGGATTGATGAAAACTTTGAAATGAAGTGAGATACTTTGCATACCTGAGAGTTTGAAGGATCACATACGGGGGCTGCTATCGCTAGTATTTTTGACTGCATATTTACTCAGTGAAAAATTAAAAAGGACAATGTGCATGTTGACAATGCGTGGAATATGATAAAGTCTATGGATAAGTGTGAGTCAAAAGCCTGGGCTGCATGGCTCATACACTGCAACTAGTAGTGCACGATGGAGTGTTAAGCCAGCAAAGCATCTGACTGTATCACTCTTATAAAATAGTGGGACATTTTCACCAGTCTCAGCTTGCCACCTCTTGCTTGAAAGATAAACAAAAAGAATTAGGTCTGACAATCAAGATGCTACTACAAGATGTTTCAACCAGATGGAGCAGTACATTGTATATGATGAAAACTCTACTGGATCAGAAGCGTGCAGTGGGTGTGGATGGAGCAGATCATGAGCTGCCTGCATGTTTAAGCACACATCAGTGGGGCCTCATTGAAAACACACACACACACGCACAGACACACACACACACACACACACACACACACACACACACACACACACACACACACACAAACAAAGCACCGGTAGCCAATCTACAGCACTCTGTCACATCTTTCTTGCTCTGACATCGTCTTGCTTCAAATAGCATTGCGATTCTTAAACTAAACTTAATGAACATGTTGGTGAGAAAAGAGCTTCTTGATGTGGGGATTGAGGAGGGGTAGAAAAAAGACTGACCACCGCTGAACATTATTTTCTGCAAAGTTCGATGCTGTGCGCGTAGTGATTGTTTTCATACACAAACACGGCTCTTCATGGCAACATGCACTCATGCAGCGGTGGCAGGTGACCAGCTGGAGGTGAGACATGGGTTTTTAGACAGTGGGAAAGGAGTTTTCCCACTGTGGCTCAACCACTGTTTAAAAACCAACGTTGACACGCAAGTTTCAGCGAGTAAAAATGAAACAGAGCTGTTCCATCCCGCTTACAGTGACAGAGGGAGACATTCAAAGGGCAAATACAGCTAAATTAGACAGTTAAAATACAATAAAAGTTTAAATCTTACTCATGTTGTTGTTGGCAATCAGTCTGACAACATTACCAGCTGCTCTCTGCCAGGGAGGCAACGGAAATTTAAGACCAACACAGCACATTACCAGAAAACTTCAAATGATCCAATAAATTTTAACGTAGAAACTTTTGATTGTTCTCAGTGTATTTTTTCAAGGACAATTATATTTTATTAAATTTAAAAGAAAAATAATTTCAGCAAAAAAAACACTAGAACAATTATTTTACTAACTCAAGTAATCTTCCCAACCTGACACTAATATATATCTACATACAACTTCACCCTGCATATGTCTGAGCTCATCTCTTTTAGCACCAATCTCGATTTCAATGGATTTTATAGCTGATAAGCATAGATGATGGTCATATAACTCTTGATTATGTTGGTTGATTAAACAACAATGTTATATAATAATTTTAATGTTAAAAAACTCCTTTCATACAACATAACTGTTTTTGAAATATTACTTGTGCATGGGTTCTGAACTCCTCCATGGTTCTGTTTTCTCCTGAGCCACAGCTAATTGGAGTTTGCCCCCATTAGGATGAAAGACTAATGGGGGTATTAGATCCATTCTGAAAATGCACTAATAGTGCATTTTAGTTCAGATTCACGTGAATCTGAACTGATTGCTGTACAGAGTAAATCACACTGCACCTCAACCGGGAAAAGTATTTCGATCAAATTTCTTTCCAAATTGGCACGCTTATTTAACACACCTTACTTGGCACAGATTTTTAAAAACAGCAATTTCTACTAAAACAATTATCTTTAAAGTTATGAATAACCATATGTCAAAGGCAGTTTTAAAAAGGCTTAAACAGAAGCAGGATAAGCATAAAGATTAACAAGGGAGAATCCATCATCTTCACATAGACCACTTTGAGAATATTCCTTTCTTCTAAAAGAATCTCATGCACAAGTCTTACATTCCCACACATGGCCCTGTACATCCAGCCTTTGGCCACTGTGGCTCTTCATATCTCTGTCTTGGAGTGAGACTCAAGAAACTTCACACCAATGTTCCTAACTTGTAACTGTACTCTCGCCAGATGGATTTCATTCCACAGAGCTCTACACATCCATCTGGGATTGCTCCATTGGAGATGTATTTCAGAAGGAAGGGCCTTATCAAAAATCCTTGCATATGATTGGATAATCTAAACTGAAACCATCATTTCCACTAACGAAAGCTTTCAAAGCTGTTTTCTGGTATTCTTTTAAAATAATATTATTTGGTAGATTGGACAAGACTGATGAAAAAGCAGCATCAATGTTAACGGGTGACCAGATTTCTCTAATGAAAACTGAGGACATCTTTGATTTTGCAGAGTGGGTGGGTGGCCGCAGAGTCTCTGTCGGTGGGGTTGGTTTGTTTTGCCTGATCTGCAATGCCGATGTGACGGGGAAGGCGTGTTCGGCAAAGCTCTTCTACTACGTTCGGACAGTGGCAGGACCGGTTAAATACCTCTTGCTGCGTTAAACTTTTGTCGGGGACAGTTCATCTAAAACGGAGACTCGGGGATGCCTGGTCAATGCTTGCTTCCTTGCTGTGAGCCGCCATTGTTGTCTGAATCAAAACCGTTGCTTCTCTGATATGTTACAGGTACGAAAATCCCACCCAGCGATCCTGACTGACTCATACATTTTATGTGGTATTTGAGTCCCTCCCAATGGCAGCGATACCAGATGGATGTGTGGAGCTCGGGAACTACATACATCTGGCGAGTGTCAGGTTACCTAACTTGATGATCCTCTTGCAAAGTTTACAGCGAGCTTTGTATTGCTTGCTGGGAACTGCTTGCAACAAACTGAAAATCATTTATATCAAGTGAAGTCTCACTGAAAACTGAATGTTCTATTTCATTTCAGTGAACCTGTAGGTGTGCGCTCCACAGTATATATATGATGTGTTGCGTGCGCATACTCACCCTCTTTCTTCCTCCTGATTCGTTGGAGCTTGTGCTGTGGTCCTGACATCTTATTGCTGCTCAGGCTGCTGTTTCTCCTAGCAACCTTCTAGCATTCAGTGAGTTGAGTTTCTACTGTGTGGTGAGTTTTTTCTTTAACTCATTACAAAAAAAGGAACTAACTGCAACAAAACTTTATGTAGCAGTTACCTGACTATGAGACTAAAAGCAATCTTCTGCTTTTAGCAGAAGATTGGGGGTGACGTGGCATTTGAGGTTAGGGAGTTCGTCTTGCAATTGGCGGGTTGCCGGTTCGATACCCCACACTGACTGTCTCTGTCGTTGTGTCCTTGGGCAAGACACTTCACCCGCATTGCCTGCTGGCGGTGGTCAGAGGGCCCGGTGGCGCCGGTGCATGGCAGCCTCGCCCCTGTCAGCCTGCCCCAGGGCAGCTGTAGCTACTAACATAGCTCACCACCGTCAGGGTGTGAATGTGTGTGTGAATGGGTGAATGACTGAACTGTAGTGTAAAGCGCTTTGGAGGTTGTCAAGACTAGTTAAAGCGCTATACAAGTACAAGCCATTTACCATTTTAGCAGGGTAGTACTTTTTCTTTAAGAGCACGCGTTTGCTGCCCCCTGGCGTAGAGAGGTATTATTTTTCAAAATTTTCCAAGAGGCCCTGGCTGCAGACCTCGGGTAACGGCTGTGCCATTTAAACTTAATGTTTAAACATCACACGCAAGTGCTTAATACCTGTCTGGGGTGCGCTCAACTCTAATAAACTATTCTCAACCCCACTGTCCTCAAGCTCTGTGAAGCTGACACCCAACCCATGTAAAAAACTCTGGTAAATAGACCGAATTGTTAGTACTTCCATTGTGCAGGTTTGTGCTGTTAAAATTATCATTTGTGCTGCTTTGGTTTTGGTTATTATGAATTATAATTTCAACAGATGGCATCATCAACCACTCCCCCCCATTTTACTCCAAATCCAACCAAAGTGGTCTACATTTTTAGTGCCTCGTTTTTGCAGGCTTGTGCCGCTAAAACCTGCGTTTGTGCTGCTTTGGGTTTTGAAATATTAAAAAATATGCTTTAAGGTCATTAGTTCACCATCCCCCCATTTGCTCTGAATTAAACAGAAATGGTCTACAAACGAGGTGCTAAAATGTAGACCACTTGGTTGGATTCAGAGCAAAATGAGGGGAAGGTGAACTCTGGATGACCCTGACATATAATCTTTAATATCTACGAAACCAAGACAGCTCAAACAATAACTTTGACGACACAAACAAAGCACTAACCATTCAGTTTACCAGAGTTTTTTTTTTTTTTTTTTTTTTTACATGGGTGGGGTGTCAACTTCACACAGTTCTGCCCTCGCACTCGGCTCCATGTATGCTCACGCCCTCAACCTGCTCGGTTCCGTCTCTGCGATTGCGACTTCAAAAACTGTCCACCCACCAGCCAATCACAGAAAGTTAATTTTTCATCCAATTAGAGTATTGCTTGCAAATACTGCATTTGGATGGATTAAATAAAAATGTTGCAGCTTTTGGCAGAAATTGAAGATAAAAGAAATGCAGTTGAATTCTTTAGCCTAAAATATTTAGTAAAAAATATTTCCTTGAGCTGCTAAGTGACCTGTGAAAAATTATGTTTTTGCAAGCTTCTGGGAGGTCATGGAAAAGCCCCTTGTGCGACCCCTGAGAGACATGTGAGCATTCAAAAACCTTTTTCACGGTCTTGGGGTGGTAGCCCAGCCTGCCAACTAAGGGTTCGTGCCTGCCCTGGGGACCGTAGTGGTCGGAGTCCATCCATGGCCAGTCAGAAATCTTGACGGTGCCCTCTGCCGGGCATCAGGTCTTCCCGCACCCACCTCGATGCTTGGTGTCAGTGCACCTCGTGCCTGTGGGTGCTTTCCACTCTGGATTGCTCCTTCAGGGAAATTCTGGTTACTGCCTATAATTGAAGCACCATGCTCCACATTTCCAAGGCGTTCAACAGACTACAGAGGCTGACAGTTCTCTTTCTGCTATACTGGCCAACAAAATTGCAATTCGGCTGTCCATATGTCTTCTGGTAGCAAAGCAGGTGTTCTATTCCCCATACTTCCTTGTTCTGAAGCACACATGTGGGTTTCATTCCATTCTGGATTTGAGGCAGTTGAACAACTATCTCAAGATCCTCCCCTTCAAGATGCTCAGGCTGTCAACCTTGTTTCAGAGCATTCGAGCGGGCAATTGGTTCACCACAGAAGACCTTTGCGATGCTTAGTACAATGTGCTTCCGTTCGGCCTGTCCCTGTCACCAAGGACATTCACAAAATGCATAGATGCTGCACTTTCCCCTCTCAGACAGCAGGGTATTTGTGTCCTCAATTATCTGGACAATGGGTGGTTTGCGCCCCCTCGCTAGAACTGGCCCACTTCTGCCGTTCTTGCCCATCTTGCGTCCCTTTAGCCGAGTAGGTCGGTGGTGTATCTGGAACTCATTCTGAATTCTGTCACGATTAGGGCATGTCTGACACCCAAGCATCTGTGTGCCATCAGAGTGCAAAGAGTGCATCTTGCACTGCCTTGCTTAGCGCACTGTAGTTGCCTGGCAATGCCAGAGACTGCTGGTTCTCTTGGCAGCGATAGCCCAAGCCGTGCGCCTGGGATTGTTGCACACACGGCATTTTAAGCTTTGGTTTGTGTGCCAGAAACTGTCCATGCCAGGTGCTGCTACATGTGTTCCCCCCACTACTTCTCCTTCCTGCTCTGCTCAATAGGATGAGGTTGTCGCAGGCTCATGTTTCGTTGGTGGCTCTGAACTGGCCACAGAGACCCTGGATGTCCGAGGTGTATGAGATGCTGGACGGGAGCCCATGGCGGATCCCGAACAGGTTGGACTTGCTGTCTCAAGGACAGAGCAGGATATGGCATCTGAGGCCGGAGATCCTGAGCCTTCATGTATGGCTCTTGAATGGGGGAGTTGACACGCTTTTGGGCGAGTTGTTTCTGTGGTTGACAGTTCACAGGCCTCACAGGCTCCCTCCACCCAGCGTCTTTATGGTTGTTGGTGGAGACTGTTTATGGAAAGGTGTCACGCTGCGAGTGTGGACCCTGCCTCCTGTGATAGGCAGCAATTCTGTCTTTCCTTCAACTCCTTTTCAACAAAGGTCAGTCTGAATCCACCCTGAGGGGTTTTCTTGCTACTCTCTCTACAGCTCATGAGAGCTGTAATGGACTGACGCCAGGTGCACATCTGTTGGTAACTAATTTTTTTGAAAGGTGTTAGGAGGCAGCAGGGCCCAAGGAAGAGCCTTGCTCCCATCATGGGATCTCCAAGTGGTTCTTCAGACACTTTGTCTGCCTTCGTTTGAGCCTTTGTCGCACAAGTAGGTTTCGGTCAGTAGACAACCTTTTCTTGTGCCAGGGCACATCTGCACTTGGCAAACCTGTGTCGACAAAGCATTTGGCTCATTGGGTTTTTAACCACATTCGGCTTGCGTATCAACGACCGCAAAGAGTGGTTGTCCACACAATGGGGTAAGACTGTATGTTTAGAAGAGGTGTGCAGTGCAACTGGTTGGGCATCCACCTCTACATTTGCCAGGTTTTATAGATTAAACCTGTCCGAGACTCAGTTTTAGGGGCTGCAATGGACAAATGACACATTATGTTGATGTGTTATCCCAGTTGATGAAGTTTTACTGGGTCATTTATGGGTTTTTTTCTTTGCAGGAAATGTGTGTCAATATGCAATGAAGGTTATCTGCATTATCTGCAAAGAACTATGGTATTATGCTTTGTTCAGGTCACTTTCCTCGTGATTTGGCAAAATTTTGTCACGTGGTTACAGGTTCATTAAAATTATATAGAACGTTCGTTTCCAAATATCCATCCATCCATCCATTTTCTGATGGATGGATGTTTAATCACTCATGGGGTCGCGGGGGTTGCTGGTGCCTATCTCCAGCGTTCACCGGGCGAGAGGCAGGGTACACCCTGGACAGGTTGCCAGTCTGTCGCGGGGCAACACAGAGACAGACAGGACAAACAACCATTCACGCACGCACTCACACCTAAGGACAATTTAGAGAAGCCAATTAACCTAACAGTCATGTTTTTGGACTGTGGGAGGAAGCCGGAGTGCCTGGAGAGAACCCACGCATGCACTGGGAGAACGTGCAAATTCCATGCAGAAAGACCCAGGGTTGGATTTGAACCCTGAACCTTCTTGCTGCAAGGCAACAGTGCTACCCACTGCGCCACTGTGAATATCGTTTCCGAATATTTCTACTAAAAACGCATAGCAAGTGTGCTGTTGTTAACTCCAAATAGAGGATACAGCTCACGTGCATATTCCGTATACGTCAGCACGTCACTGCACAAACAGCAGGTGAACTACACACGTAGCTCTCCCTTTAGTCGGATGGGACACTATGCAAAAAAGTGCAGTTTAAGTTCTGGTAACGTTTCGCAGCAGTCAGTTTTATTATTTTGTAACTGAAACCAAATTACCTTATACTAACTGAACATTATCACATGACTTCTTCAGATGGATATCAGTAAAATTCCTGATACGAAGCAGAGAAAGGAAAACAGTAAGAAGAGATGAGAGAGAGAGGGGGTAAGGTCTAGTGATGAATTAGCTGTTTAAGCTAGCCAGTTAAGTTAGTAATGTTATTTGCATGTCTGTTAACGTAATGCCTAGTAGGCATTACGTTAATAGACGTATAATTTATATTTATATTTATATATATATTGATATTTATATTGATGTAGGATCAAGGTGCTGGAGTATGAGAGGGAGGAGGAGGAGAGAGTTAAAGGCAAGCGACAGGTGAAAGTCAGGAGAGACAGCACCATGAAGATGGAGAGGGAGCATTCAGCACTTTATGTAGAAATCAAGGAGAGACAGGAGTTCATCAGCCGTATTGTGCCTGTTCTTAGCCAAACAAAACAATCCACGATGAGGGAGGATGATGGCTTATATTATTTTGCTGCCATGGTAAAAATTTTCATGTTTGTTAAAATAAATATACGCTTAAAGTCATTAATATCTCAAGTAGTAATTTTGGTAGCAATGTAGCAAGCCAGTGTGTATGTGTATGAGAGGAGGGGGATATGCAGTAGGGGGCCAGTGCCCCAGTAGAGCTTCATGCCTAGCAACACCCCTGGTTACATGTTCACTTTTATTTACAGAAGCAAGTTTACATTTGTAAACTAACGTACTGAAGGAGAGAAATGAAGTACAATAGATGAGTGTGGGATATCACGCCCCTTCCTGTCCAAAAGGGAACTTTCCCATATTTCTATGAAAAGCAGTCAATGTGACTCTTAACATGCTGCACACAGGGGGTAAATGCAAACAGATCACAAACTGGCCACAAACTGGGCCATATTTTGATTTGCTTATTTATTTTTACAGGCAAGTCATTTTACAACATTTATTTGATACTGATGCACACTCAAATATCACCATTTTACTAGGATTGCCTGCTTGTATAAAGTGGTTGTATTTGGCAAAACGACTGGCAAAAACAGAACTGCACAGCAGTGCTGCCCAGCATACAGCTCACAGCTCTGGGAGGAGAATAGAGTAGTGGTCAAGGGAAAATCGTACGAAACGACGCCTTCGGCCGTACAGCCGCAATGATTTTGAATACCGTACGTACGGATTTACACATACAATCTGTATGTATGTGTTCGTTACGAGGTAGTGTACGTACGCGCGCAATAAAAGCTCCAGCATTTCGCCCGCTTGGTCCAAGTCGGCGTTTCGTACGGGCGTGCCGGGGGGTGAAGGGTAAATTGGTCTCTGGACTCTGAAGCGTATTGCCTCAAATAAATAAATATTTTTCTCTGCGTGTCTTGGTGCTTTTATGCACCAGCGGGAAAAAATGAAAAGCGCTCTGTGCAGCAATCTTCTAGATGACCTACTTTAGATTAGACTACTGACATCAACATGTACAATACAGAAAATATATGTTAGATATATTCTTTGTAAATTTCTGGAGGTCGACTGATACATCGGACAGCCATTATTTTCGGCCAATATTTGCGCTTTATTCAATTATCGGCATCAGCTGATAAGTGCATGCGTTTGCCAATCCATTAGTGCCTTCAGCAGTTATAAAAAATTTAGAAAGTGTAATGTAAAAGTTAGTATTTGTGTGACAAAAAGGCATTAAAGAAAGATTTTCAGGTGGAAACACTATTGCAAATGTGAACATGTCTGATTTATAGCTGATTAAACAAAGGAAAAAAGTCTACATTTTTAAGCCTTGACTAAAAGATTTTCCAAAATAAACACTGTAAAATACCATGAAACCCCCTTTGAAAATATAGGCGTAGCCTCAGACTTTATAAATCCACATCTTTCAAGACTACACTTTCAACAAATCTGAGGCTAGGTTTTAGTTTGCCAAATGTGTTTTTCACCTCATAAAAGGGAATCTGGTCAAATAAAAGTGCCGATTTCCATTGTAAGACTCCTTCTCCATATGACAAAATATTTGATCATAAGATTTGCCCCCTGTTTCATTAAAATGTGCCATTGTGTACAGTGGAATATCAACAGGATGAAGAGAAAATTAGCTCGATTGTGTTCCTTTTGTGTCAAACAACAATTTTATTGAAAAAAGACTTATCAATACAAAAACTAAATTATCAATAAAACAAGAATTTGAAAAGAAATTCCAATAAGTAGCTATCAATAAAATGTGCAAATAAATGTGCAATAAAACATTTACAGTAAAAATAGATGTAAACAAATCTGGAAGAAACAATTAAATGAAACCTTTTGAATAAATGTGCAGTAACCAATGTTTGTTTGTTCGTTCGATCTATCTATCTATATATAAATAAATATAAATCACTGTATGAAAACACAATCACAAAACAAAATCAAAAAAATTTGCAAAAACCTTCACAAAATAAAATCACATTGGTCATTGTGCATTGGCATTTGTGGTACTAACTCTAAAAATAAGTTTGAAAAGGCTCAGAAGAGACCATGATTTGGTGGTGACAATTCTGGGACGAGAAATATGCCTCAGTGAAAATGTAGGTGTAACTCAGTGTCTGGTTCACCTGGAGAGTTCCACATGCCATCGCTGTCATCAATAGGAGGAGGTGTGGCATGACTTGCCACCCTGGGATTGGCTTGGTTGAACTGCTCTTTTTTCTTGGGGCAGAGGCAACCGTATGCTTCACGGGCCTTGGGGAAATCCATAGATGACAGGTAGGTGCCTGATACCACTCATCTTCTGCTGCACTGTTGTCACTGGGGAAACAAAGACATGTTTTGAAAATAAGATTTGACTGTGTTTATCTAAATGGCAGGCAAAAACTAAAGTTGCACCTGACACTGATTTATAATAAGCGTAGGGATACAATGTTAATGCTGTAATGACATACTTATTTTGTAATCACAATGGTATGCAGAACAGACATCTCACCTTGAAGAAGAAGAGGAGGTGGTTGGATGTCTTTTCTGTACCAGATGGTCCTGCTTCCACCTTACAGTAATAACATTGAGATAGTTTAGTTCACTGCCACGTTTTCAGATAATGCGATGATAAATTATTTCATACAGTTCTCCAAAAGACAGTAAAACAACAAAATAAGTGTTGTAAAACAGCAGTGTGCTGGAAAAGTGTAAATAGTATAACCACTTCATAAAAGATCATCCAACATTCAGTACAGGTAAATCTTCCCTTGGTCTGCAGGAGCATGGGGAGGGGGTAGTAATTAAGCTTTCTGATTACAAGACAATAACTTATTTCCTACTGCTCCAAAAATAGCAAAATAACAAAAAACACTGGTATAAAACAGCAGCTGTGTCCGGAAAGTGTAAATGATATAAGCACTTCATATAAGGCTTTTTAGGGTTAGGGTTACCTACAATAAAAGTAACAATTCTATTGTGCTGCTGGAGTGGGAGGAGGTGGGAAGCTTATCAGAACACGGTAAATTATTACCTATAGCTCTTCAAAAATAGCTAATTAATAAACCAACACCATTATAAAACATCAGTTGTATTGGAAAGATATAAATTATATTACCACATAAAACACTTTTTATATGATCCAACCGACAGTAAAAGTGACCATAGCTTTGTGTTGTAGCAGCGGGGAGAGGGGTGAAGTAAAACTTTATGATTACGATATATTATGACCTATAGCTCTCCATAAATAGCAAAATAACATAAAACAACTGTTATTCATGACTGTAACTAACTGCAGTCAACATGTAAGGTAAAGATGCTGGAAATCAAAAGTAACCGTATGACTTACTCAAGAACCGGATCCAGAATCAGCTGCAGCTCGTTTTCATCCTTGTCAGGTTCAAAAAGTGTCAGAAGATACTCAGGATCACACTCCCTCATAATTTCTTCCAAAGTCTCCTGAATGACAAATTTCCTCTTCTGTGCAATCGCAACTGCAGATGTTCTCCGAAAAATCCACACCGCCAAAGAGAGTGCGCAAAGCAGCTGTGGTTGTGAGTTGTACAGTCTGGTACGCACGGCAATTACGGCACTTAGACACATTGGAAAAAGACATGCTATACTTTTTCGAAAAGGCCAGACTCTCTAGTTTCCAACAATACCAGCCATGGGTGGATGGGGTAGAGCATGTCCATGCAGTGAAGCTTTTTTATAGCGAGTCAGCAATATTTGATAGACATTTAAATGGCATCTCCTGTTATGCTGTTACAAAAAAGAGAACTGCAAGCATGTTGTATTGGACTGCATAAAGGCAGTTTACAACTGTTGGTGTTGAACCATGCTGCACCCTGTCTGTTAGGGTTATTTGTGGGGTTGTATTTTGGACCCAGTGGCAACAAAATGTTAAATGAATATTGTTGAATAAAGGCTATATCAAAAATATGTTGGGTGTACTAAATTAATTTGTGTGGAACCTGTTGACATACTAGAATTAGGTCACACTAATTAGCATAAAGTAAATTGGACGAAAACCTTTTTAAATAAATTGAACTTAAATTTAATATTTTACTTATACTAATGAGATACATGTTTAAAGGACAAATGTAAAATATGTAGCGTGTAAATACATTATTTATGTCCATGTAATATAACTGAATTCGACGGGATTAACTTAAATATCTCTTGTTGATCATAATTTATTGTATCTAGTTGGGTCAATTCACATTGTGTTAACTTAATACAAGTTCATAAAGTTAGATGAACTTAACAATTCTTGCTTTTGACTAACATAAAACACTTTTTATTTTAATTAAAGTCAATGTTTAATTTTTTGAGTGTGTTCAAAATGCTGTAAAACCAGAAATATGTATGAAAAAATGGTGGCTTGTTTTAGAAACTTTAAAGACTCTTTTTTTAGAAGGATTGACAAAAAGTGACAGTTTTTGACCTAACCTTATAGCTGGGGGAAAAGCAGCATCTCTCCGCCCCTAGTGGCCTATAAGGGGTTAAATGGTGGTCGAGCCGCTTAAAGTCGGTATGACTCCTTTCCCACTGTCTAAAAAAACAACGTCTGATCTCCAGTTGGCCACCTGCCACCGCTGCGTGAGTGCGCATTGTCATGGAGAATAATGCTTGCTCATGAAAACAATACCAATCACAATATGTACAACATCTAACTTTACAGAAAAGAATGTCCATATAAAGCAGTGGTCTGTTTTTTCTCCTTCTTGCTGTCTAGCTGTGACACATTGTTTAGTTTAAGAGTTGCAATGCGGGTTTTTCCGGTGACAAACTCTGTGTGTGTGTGTGTGTGTGTGTGTGTGTGTGTGTGTGTGTGTATCTGTATCCGTGTCTGGGCACAAGTGTCATCCTCTATGTGTTCATCTTTGATAGTTTATTTCAGTCCCGTTAGAGCATAATCAATAGGATAGTAAATCAATGGTCACTTTTTTCTAAGTCGGAAAAAAACCCACCAAGATTGACATGTTTCGCATTTTTAATTATTTTGGTTAAGTTGTTGTTTACAAATATACTCAGGATTTAAATTTACACTACAAATGCATGTGCTCCTATGTGAAATGCACAAATGTTTAAGTTCTTCTTTATTTTTTATTATCATATATTTAAATGTTCTACATTGTTTGCCATCCAATGTTTATATATTTTGGATTTTTTTTAAAGGAGCATTGCACAAGTTTGAAGTTTTTTTTCTTTCTTATACATGCCTGACATGTAAAATGAGTTTTCCTCTGTTTAATGCAGTTGCTTCAACAGTCAGTTCATAAGATAGTGATCAGGGTTGTGTTATCTGAGCGTGGGTGTGACACGATGTGCTCTCTCTCAACTGGCTACTTTGTTTCCTGATGTCAAAATCATCAGTATCAGTATCTGTATCAATGTTAAAAAAATTCTGCATCGGTCGATCTCTAAAGACAACAGGGTACTCACTGTCAACAGACATGTCATTATGTATGTTTAGCAGGGCAGTCTCAGTGCTATCTCATGATTTAAAGCCTGACTGCAACCATTTTTAGAAACAAATAGTATTTATGAAAGATTTCAGTTGTGTAAAAACATTTTTTATAAAACCTTGGAAGGGAAAGTTAAATGAGAAATAGGTTGAAAAGTCAAAGTAGGGTTTTTTGACAAAAGGCCTGACAGCAGTCTGTTTAAAAGCATTTGGCACAGTTCCTAAACTAAGACATGCATTCATAAAAGCTACAAGGACCAACAGTAGTAAAAATCTCTTTCATCAGTTTAAAAGCAAGACACTCGATGGTAGTTAGTTGGTCTCATGTGCTGCACTAATTAATTCAAATAGGAAAATGACACTGGTTCTAACAGCTCAAAATAGCTAAAATGGGAGCAATAGATAGATCTGCAATATTAAATGTGCCAGAAACCTGTCTTGTTGATGTCACTTTTGTGGTAAATATTGAAAGAAAACAAGACAGAAGTTGTAATCTTTGGTCTTCAAAAAATAAAGTTCTTAATCAATCACTTAATCTGGATGGCATTAACTTGGCCTCTGGTAATAAAGTTAAAATTCTTGGTGTTGTTTTCGACCAAGACATGTCATTTAAATCCCATATTAAACAGGTTTCCAGAGTTTCCTTTTTTCACCTCCGGAATATCGCCAAAATTAGAAACATTCTGTCCAGGGGTGATGCTGAAAAACTAGTCCATGCATTTGTTACTTCAAGGCTGGACTATTGTAATTCTTTACTATCAGGAAGTCCACAAAATGCAGTTCGAAGTCTTCAGCTGATCCAAAATGCTGCGGCAAGAGTTCTGATGAAAATCAACAAGAGGGATCATATTTCTCCAATTTTAGCTTCCCTTCATTGGCTTCCTGTTAAATCAAGAATAGAATTTAAAATTCTCCTTCTAACGTATAAAGCCCTTAAGAATCAAGCTCCATCATATATCAGAGCTCTGATTACCCCGTATGTTCCTAACAGAGCACTTCACTCTCAGACTGCAGGTCTGCTGGTGGTTCCTAGAGTCTCTAAAAGTAGAATGGGAGGCAGATCCTTTAGCTATCAGGCTCCTCTCCTGTGGAACCAACTCCCAGTTTTGGTCCGTGAGGCAGACACCCTATCTATTTTTAAGACTAATGTTAAAACTTTCCTTTTTGACAAAGCTTATAGTTAGAGTGGCTCATGTTACCCTGAGCTATCTCTATAGTTGTGCTGTGATAGGCCTAGGCTGCTGGAGGCCATCAGGGTCTAATTTCCTCACTCTACTGATTTCTACTGTTCTTCAGTCTACTGTTCTCCAGTTTTGCATTGTATTACATTGAAATGACTGTCGTCATTTCAGATTTTAACTTTTTGCTCTCTCTCTTTTTCTTCATAGTAGGTACACCTGGTCTGGCGTTCTGTTAACTGTGACATCATCCAGAGAAGACGGCTCACCCGCTACTACCATCTAATGTAGAACAGATTACTAGATCAATGTGTGCTTCTGTGCTTTTTTGTCTCTCTTGTTGTGTCTCTGCTCTGTCTTCCGTAACCCCAGTCAGTCGAGGCAGATGACCGTTCATACTGAGCCCGGTTCTGCCGGAGGTTTTCCTTCCCATTAATGGGGAGTTTTTCTTCCCACTGTCGCTTCATGCTCGCTCAGTATGAGGGATTGCAGCAAAGTCATGTACAATGCAGACGACTCTCCCTGTGGCTCTACGGTTCCCCAGGAGTGAATGCTGCTTGTCGGGACTTTGATGCAATCAACTGGTTTCCTTATATAGGACATTTTTGACCAATCTGTATAATCTGACCCAATCTGTATAATATGATTGAACTTGATTTTGTAAAGTGCCTTGAGATGACATGTTTCATGATTTGGCGCTATATAAATAAAATTTAATTGAATTGAATTGAATATTACATAAAGTGACTGATGCATCGAGCAGAACATAAGTTGGAGGATTAATCATAGAGTTAATTGAGTGGAATAACACCCTGGGACAATGAATGTTGTTGGAAATTATATTGAACAAAAATTGATCTCCTTAATAGATCTCTGGTACTGAGTAAGACTTTCTTAGACTTAGACAACTTTATTTGTCATTTTGTATGCAGAGTGCGTACAGAACGAAATTTCGTTTGCATACAGCTTGAAATTTACAGTGAATTGCAGTAGATTACAGGATAAAGTAAATTGCAGGATAAAGTTACAGGGTAGAGTGCAGCAGTGATTTAACAGTACAACAATTGAAATGTAAACAATGCAGGACAAAGAGACAGTGTGCAATCCCAGTGTTCAGGTGAGTATTTCTTAAAAACCATTTGTATGTGCAGAAATGATTTGTGCAAGAATGCATTTTATAGACTGAGAGTTCGGCAGCATCTGTAATGCTGGATAAGGATGCAATGATGCAAATGTGCAAATATGCAAATGTGGTACAGAGTCCAGTTTATTGTTCAGCAGTTCAACAGTCTGATGGTGACAGGGAAAAAGCTTTTGCAGAACCTGGTGGACCTGCAGCGGATGCTGCGGAACCTCTTCCCAGAGGGCAGCAGGGGTCCCTGATAATGTTACGGGCTCGGGCCAGGCAGCGCTGGGATGAAATGTCCTTAATGGAGGGAAGAGGAGCCCCTATGATCTCTTCTGCTGTCCTCCTCACTCTCCTCACATTCTTCCAGTCGGAGGCACTGCAGCCTCCACACCACACAGAGAGACAGCTGGTCAGAATGCTCTTTATGGAGCTTCTGAAGAAGGTCGTGAGGATGGGCGGGGGTAGGTGGCCTCTCCTCATCCTCCGAAGGAAGTACAGTTGCTTCTGTGCCCTCTTCACCAGTGACGTGGTGTTCACAAACCAGGTGAGGTTGTCCATGATGTGCACCCCCAGGAACTTGGTGCTGCTGACCACCTTCACAGCTAAGCTGTTGATGAGCAGTGGAGCGTGGTGAGGCCAGTTCTTCCTGATATCGAAGATGATCTCCTTCGTCTTCTCCACGTTCAGGATCAGGCTGTTGTCTCTGCACCAGTCCACCAGCTGCTCCACCTCCTCTTTGTAGTCCTGGTCGTCGTCGTCTCTGATCAGGCCCACCAACGTTGTGTCGTCTGCAAACTTCACAATGTGATTGGTGGTGAACCTGGGCATGCAGTCATGAGTCGTCAGGGTGAACAGCAGGGGGCTCAGGACACAGCCCTGAGGGCAGCCCGTGCTGAGGGTGATGACATCAGAAGTGTTCTGTCTGACCCAGACTGACTGAGGTCTGTTGGTGAGAAAGTCTAGCAGCCAGTTGCGAAGAGGTGTGCTGATCTTTCAGTATTTCTAGAGATGCATGCAGTTTGTCTTTTTTTCCATTGTCGTTCAGCTTTTATACATAGTCTACTAAGTGCACTGGTGACATCATTTATCTGGGGTAACGCTAATTGGTTGATAAAATGCAAGAATGGTGTATACATGATTGTTAATTACAGCATGTTTTAAATTTTCATTTTTAATATTTATAAAGAAAGAATGACTTGCCTTTTTGAAAGATCACAAGATAATTTGATTATCTTAAAATATAAAAAAACACTGTTTAAAAGAAACGTCAATCTGCAATTAAAATGTTTGATAGACAAACGTTTTTCATCTTTTTATTTAAAGTTTACCTTAATAATTTGTAGAGATTTTATCTGTCAATGATCACATTTAAAGTTTATTACAAAAAATATCTGTCCCAATAGATGACTAAAACACATTTCAATTCTATGCAGAATGTATAATACAATGTATCAATAAATGCAATTCTACCCTTGAGATTAAATGCTAAATATCCCCCTTTTAAACTTTTCTATTAATTTAGAATGAGCTGTTCCTTTCTTCTTCCCTCCATCCACATTTTGCTGCTGTCTTTTTGTATTTTTCAGGCTCAGTTTTATTTTTGTGTTTGTGTCTAGTCTCTCTTTAGCTGATAAAAGAGCTTAGTGTTTTTCTCCCCTTCTGATCAGGCGAAGATGAAAGTCTGATATGTTTTTTGATACCGTTACTGTGGCGATGTCTTACCTTTTTGCTCGCCTTCAACCCCTAACGAGCAACTCTTAATGAGAAAACGGCACTTCAAAACACCAACAAGCACACTCACCTAACACACACTCATACATAATACTGAGCTGCAAACTAAAGCACAAAGGAAGGAATCATCAAAAGATTCTTTTCTATATGTAGCAGGCTGCGATCTTGGCAGGGAGTCAGGGGACCATTAATCCTCATTGTGTTGCAGGTATCAACATCATAGCATGGCTATCACCTTCTATTAGTTGGCAGTCAGATATAGTGGAGTTGAGGTGGTGTTTTAGTCTATAAGGAAAATGGTGGAATCCACCAGTAGAAATAGTGGACCAGTTTAGCAATAAACCCATCAGTCACACTGATTCTTCCACCCCTATTGTTTCTGTTGTGGGAGCCAGGTCCAAATGTGATTACCAGTATAGGAATCCATCCCTGTACATGGCCCTGTTATGTGTGGTGTGCATTTGTACACAGCCACCCTGAGTCACCACTTTGTAAAACCACTTTTCACTGCAATTACAGCTGCAAATCTTTTTGGGTTTTTCTGTACATCTTGAGACTGAGATTTTTGCAAACTCTTCTGTGCACATTAAGATAAAGGGGACATATCATGCTTTTAAGTTCTTCCTTTGTACCTTATTTAGTTGTGGTCTATATGAAGTGGAACTGCAATACTTTAATCAAAATTTTTGGGTAATTGGCCACTCCTTTACCCCTGTTCTGAAAGCAACTTATTTTGGTGCTGTCACTTTAAATGCAAATTAGGCACTTAGCACCTTGGCCCCTCCAGATAGCAGTGTTCCCATCCACCCTGTTCAGCCATTTTTGTAGTATGCTGGGGGACAGTGTAATGAATTGTGTGAGTTAATACACCCAAAAATCAAATATTTTGTCTTATAGCGCTGGCATAAAAATTTTTTAATTGGGAATAAAATAAATTGAACAGATTGAAAAATGAACCGTCCGTCTGTCCGTTTTCTTCCGCTTACCTGGGGTCAGGTCGCGGGGGTAGCAGCTTCAGCAGGGAGGACGTCCCTTTCCCCAGCCACTTGGGCGAGCTCCTTCAGGGGAATTCCAAGGTGTTCCCAGGCCAGCAGAGAGACATAGTCCCTCCAGCGTGTCTTGGGTCTCCCCCTGGGCCTCCTCCCGGTGGGACGTGCCTGGAACACCTCACCAGGGAGGCGTCCAGGAGGCATCCTAACCAGATGCCTGAGCCACCTCAACTGGCTCTTCTGGACATGGAGGAGCAGCGGCTCTACTCTGATTCCTCCTCAGATGACTGAGCTCCTCACCCTATCTCTAAGGGAGAGCCCAGACACACTACGGAGAAAACTTATTTCGGCCGCTTGTATCCGGGATCTGGTTCTTTCGGTCAACGACCCAAAGCTCATGACCAAAGATGAGGGTAGGAACGTAGATCGACCGGTAAATCGAGAGCTTCACCTTTTGGCTCAGCTCTCTCTTCACCACGATGGACCGGTACAGCGCCCGCTTCACAGCAGATGCCGCACCAATCTGCCTGTCAATCTCCCACTCCATCTTCCCCTCATTCGTGAACTCCTCCACTTGAACTCCTCCACTAGGGGCAGTACATCCTCCCCAACCCGGAGGTGGCACTCTACCCTTTTCCGGTTCAAGACCTTGGTCTCAGATTTGGAGGCACTGATTCTCATCCCGGCCGCTTTGCACTCGGCTGCAATAAGCCTCATTTAACAACCAGACATTTAGTCACATTCTATTTGTTGGTTTATTTCACATGCAGGAAATGTATGCCCATAGTGTTCGTTCACATCCTGATCCGTGTTGCAGTGACTGAAACAGTGCCACTTCTAGCACAGTAGTCATTGGTGCATCACTCCTGAGCAGCAGCTCTCCATTTGTCAAAATTTGTGAACCTACTGAACACACAGAATACAGCCACTGAGGAGTGATTCGCCAAATAATACTGTGCTGCTTCATTCACAGCACCAACGACTCACAATCTGCTTTGTTCGGAGCACAAATGACTCAAAGCCAGGGGTGTCAAACTAACGGCCCGCGGGCCGGATCCGGCCTGCCGAACAATTTAGTCCGGCCCTGTGGCTAAATGCATTATCATTATAAAAAAGATAAATAAAAAATTCCCCCAGTGTCCTGTCTGGCAATGTGGCAATAAGATGCCACAAAGAGCTCATCAGATTTGACTTTCACAAGTGGACAAGATAAAAGGAAGAGAATGATAAAACAATTATTGAAAAAAACATGTACTTTGTTTAATTGAAAATATGCAGTTCCTATATTGTCCACGAGGCAAGGCAAGGCAAAGCAAATTTATTTATATAGCACAATTCAGTACAGAGACAACGCAAAGTGCTTTACATGATTAAAATATAGGAAAATAAAACAGAATAAAAGCAAGTAGGGATAGTATAGAAACAAAAAAGCACATTTGAAAACAGTAAAACATTTTAACTTGAACATTCAAAGGCAATTCTAAACAAATGTGTTTTTAATCTCGATTTAAAGGAACTCAGGCTTTCTGCACTTTTACAGTTTTCTGGAAGTTTGTTCCAGATAAGTGGAGCATAGGAACTGAATGCTGCTTCTCCTTGTTTAGTTCTGGATCTAGGTATGCAGAGCAGGCTGGAGCCAGAAGACCTGAGTGGTCTGGAGGGTTTATACACTGATAACAAGTCTGTGATGTATTTAGGTGCTAAGCCATTTAGAGATTTATAGACTAACAGAAGTATTTTAAAGTCTATTCTCTGAGACATAGGGAGCCAGTGTAAGGACTTTAGAACTGGGGTTATGTGTTCTACTTTCTTAGTCTTAGTGAGAACGCGGGCAGCTGCGTTCTTGATCAGCTGCAGCTGTCTGATCCAATTTTTAGGCAGACCAGTGAAAACACCGTTGCAGTAATCAATTCTACTAAAAATAAACGCATGGATTAGTTTTTCCAGATCCTGCTGAGACATCAGTCCTTTAATCCTGGAAATGTTCCTCAGGTGATAGAAAGCTGACCTTGTAATTGTCTTTAGATGCTTTTGAAGGTTCAGGTCTGAGTCCATCACTACACCCAGGTTTCGGGCCTGATTAGTGGTTTTTAGTTGAAGTGACTGAAGCTGTGTGCTAACTTTTGATCTCTCCTCTATTGGTCCAAAAATTATTACTTCTGTTTTGTTTTTGTTCAACTGAAGAAAATTTTGACACATCCATGCATTGATTTCTTCTAGGCATTTACTCAGTGCTTGAACTGGTTTATAGTCACCTGGTGACATGGTGATGTAAAGCTGTGTGTCGTCTGCATAGTTATGGTAGCTGATGTTGTTATTTTTTATTATCTGGGCTAGAGGGAGCATGTAGATATTGAAGAGGAGGGGACCCAGGATGGACCCTTGGGGAACCCCACATGTGACTTTTGTCGTCTGGGATGTAAAGTTACCTACTGATACAAAAAAGTCCCTGTCCTTTAAGTAGGATTTAAACCAGTGGAGAGCTGTAGCAGAGAGGCCGACCCAGTTCTCCAGGCGCTCTAACAGAATGGAGTGATCGACAGTATCAAATGCTGCACTAAGGTCCAATAGTACCAGCACGGTGGTTCTTCCACAGTCTGTATTTATATGGATGTCATTAAACACCTTGATAAGGGCGGTCTCTGTACTTTGGTGAGCACGGAAACCTGACTGGAATACGTCAAAGCGGCTGGTCGTTGTTAAGAAGGTGTTCAATTGTTGAAATACAGCTTTTTCAATAATCTTACTGATAAAGGGGAGGTTTGAGATGGGCCTGTAGTTCTGGAGTAGAAGTTTGTCTAAATTGTTCTTTTTCAGCAGTGGTTTGATAATTGCTGTTTTTAGGGACTGGGGGAAAACACCTGACTGAAGGGACGTGTTTATTATCTTGGTCAAATCAGACCATATGCCAGGTAAAACTTTTTTAAAGAAAGCTGTGGGTAGAACATCAAGGCAGCAGGAGGAGGAACTTAGCTGCTGAATGATCTGCTCTAAGCTTTTGTGGTTTATTTCGCTGAAATGGGACATTTTGTCAGAAATAGTTCCAGCTGAATAAAGCATTGGTTCTGGTGTTGATATGGTAGTACAAAGTGATCCTCTAATTTTTAGGATTTTTTCAGTAAAGAAGTTAGCAAATTCATTGCAGGCCCTGGTGGAGTGGAGTTCGGAAGTCACGGACACAGGAGGATTTGTTAGCCTGTCAACTGTGGAAAATAAGACACGAGCATTATTAATGTTTTTCTTGATGATCTCAGAGAAGAAAGATTCTCTTGCATTTTTCAGTTGTAAGTTATATCTGTAAAGTCTCTCTTTATAGATGTCGTAGTGAACCTGGAGTCTGTTCTTTCTCCACCTGCGTTCAGCTTTCCGACATTCCCTTTTTTCACTTCTAACTGCTGGAGCATTTCTCCAAGGAGATTTTTTCTTCCCGGAAAAAAACTTCACTTTGACTGGAGCAATGCAGTTAATGATGTCTGAGACTTTAGACTGAAAGTTATCTACTAGCTCAATTACTGAGTTGCAGCCCAAGGTTGAAGTATCAGAGTAAGCTTGAATAAAAGTTTCCGCGGCATTGTCCTTAAAGGTGCGTTTTCTTACGATGTCCCTTTGGCCAAATGAGTCACTGGAAATGATGCTTTCAAAGGTAACAGAAAAGTGATCAGATAGGGCAACATCAGTTACATTGACCTGTGAAATCTTTAGACCTTTAGTGATGATTAAGTCTAAAATATGTCCCTGTTTGTGTGTTGGCTGTTTAACGTGTTGACTTAAACCAAAGTTTCTAAGTGTGTCACGCAGTTCTTTTGCACTTCTGTCTTCAGGGTTGTCAACGTGAAAGTTGAAGTCTCCCACAATAATTAAACAGTCATAATCAACACATATCACAGACAGGAGGTCACTAAAATCATTAAATAAGTTTGATGTGGACTTAGGAGGCCTGTAAACATTCAGAAACATAGTTCGTATCGGGCCCTTTACCTGGAGAGCCAAATGTTCAAAAGAGTCAAATTTTCCTAAAAACACCTTTTTACACTTTAGTGAATCATTAAACAATGTTGCTACTCCTCCACCTTTCCTTTGCTGTCTGCTCTCACAAAGAAAATTGTAGTTTGGAGGTGTTGACTCCATCAGTATAGCTGCTTCACTAAATTCATGCAGCCATGTTTCTGTTAAAAACATTACATCAAGATTATTGTCAATAATGAAGTCATTTAAAATTCTTCTTCTAACGTATAAAGCCCTTAATAATCAAACTCCATCATATATCAGAGCTCTGATTACCCCGTATGTTCCTAACAGAGCACTTCGCTCTCAGACCGCAGGTCTGCTGGTGGTTCCTAGAGTCTCTAAAAGTAGAATGGGAGGCAGATCCTTTAGCTATCAGGCTCCTCTCCTGTGGAACCAACTCCCAGTTTTGGTCCGTGAGGCAGACACCCTATCTATTTTTAAGACTAGGCTTAAAACTTTTCTTTTTGACAAAAATTATAACTAGTGACTCATGTTACTCTCAGCTACCTTTATAGTTTTACTGCTATAGGCTTAGGTTACTGGAGTATATCAGGATCTAATTTTCTCACTATATTGAGTTCTACTGTTCTTCAATTATGCATTATGTGTTGTCATTTCTGCTTTAACTTTCTGTTCTCTCTCTTTTCTCTTCATAGTAGGTACACCTGGTCTGGCGTTCTGTTAACTGTGACATCATCCAGAGAAGACGGCTCACCCGCTACTACCATCTAATGTAGAACAGATTACTAGATCAATGTGTGCTTCTGTGCTTTTTTGTTTCTCTTGTTGTGTCTCTGTTCTGTCTTCTGTAACCCCAGTCGGTCGAGGCAGATGACCGTTCATACTGAGCCCGGTTCTGCCGGAGGTTTTTCCTTCCCGTTAATGGGTGGTTTTTCTTCCCACTGTCGCTTCATGCTTGCTCAGTATGAGGGATTGCAGCAAAGCCATGTACAATGCAGATGACTCTTCCTGTGGCTCTACGGTTCCCCAGGAGTGAATGCTGCTTGTCGGGACTTTGATGCAATCAACTGGTTTCCTTATATAGGACATTTTTGACCAATCTGTATAATCTGACCCAATCTCTATAATATGATTGAACTTGACTTTGTAAAGTGCCTTGAGATGACATGTTTCATGATTTGGCGCTATATAAATAAAATTGAATTGAATTGAATTAATTAAAAGGGATTTTCCTGACAGAGATCTAATATTTAATAAACCCAGTTTATATGACTTAGTGGTTGATGATGTCTCTGTGACAGGTTGCATCTGACAGTTTATGATTTTTAAGTATTTGTTCCTGTTTATCCTTTTGTTTTTCTTATTTCTGCCACGTATTATCACAGATATTCCATAATCTCCGGCGAAAGGCCCCGGCTGATGCTGGGAACTCTCATGTCTGATAAAAGTGTGGCCAGGGCCCAATCTGTATCACAGCGAAGTAATTTGGAGTTCCTCAGTACCAGAGTGTTCTGTGATACGTGGAGGAGGAGGATCTGAGGCTCTGAGGCCTTTGGAGAATCCTGGTTTATTCACAGCAGAATGGCTATGTGGAGAGGATGTCATCTGTAGGCCAATCTTAAATACTTTGTTCATGTTATGAGAAAATTCCAGAAAAGGAACTTCTGGGCTTTGTGGAGAAGAAGGGGAGGCGGGTCCAGTCTGGACCGGTGTTTGTGAAGATGGAGGTTCTTGGTCCTGTCTTTGTCCTGCTGAGATCTGGGATGAATCGTCCTGTAGCTCTGACAACGCCTCATTCTGTGTCATCTTTCTGGCTGTCTTTATCTTGGCTTGTTCGGGCTGCACTGGGCTTATCATTTGTTTTGGCACTGGATGTACTTTGTTTTGGAACAAAGCTGATGACGCATGGTTCACAGAATAGAAGATGTTTGAAATCAGCCGTTTTGCACCTGACCTATTTAGAGAGAAACGATCTCTGTTGAACAGATGTCTTCTTTCCCAAAATATGTTAAAGTTGTCTATGAAGGTTACAGTTGTTTCTTTGCATGTTTTTTCCAGCCATTTGTTTAGCATCAGAATTCTGGAAAAAATCTCGTCTCCGCAGTTAGCGGGTGCGTGAGGCCCGCTAAGAAAAACCTTGACATTCAGGCCATCAACAAGTTTCAACAAACGAATGTAATCCTCTTTTAATACTTCTGATTTTCTTATATGGTTGACGTCCTTCAGGGCTTCAGCTTGTATTATGAGGTTTTCCAAGGTCGGACGTTTTCTCAAGACCCTTGGAAGGTCTGTCTAAAGGATGTCTGTTAAATCAGACACCAGGCCACAGTTCCCGTCGTTATAAATCAACACCTCTGTATTTTTCTTGTTACAGAAATGTTTAATCCCCCTTACAGAACCATTGCATAATATCAGGGTCCTTGGCCTTGTGGCATGTCTTTTCTCTGATGTCTTAGAACGAAAATCGTTGACATACCTCTGGTTTTTGTCCTCCTGGGTCACATTTTGGAGCGGAGCAAATCTGTTTAGTAACGGAATTCCAGCATTTCCAGCAGGTTTACTCCTATCATTTGTTTTGAGAACAGCCCGCTGTTGTTTCACTTGTCTTGGGACATCTCTCTGTAGTCTCGGCCAGTTTTCTTTGTCTAGGCGTGGGGTTCGTTGGTCCTTTGGTCTTGCACCAAGAGTGGTCCAGGGATTCTCATTTTCCTCAGGGAACTGTTTGTTCGCTGAGTCGCTGGGCTGGTCACCGCTCGGAATCACGGGCAGGGTCGTATCATTTCCATTTGCGGCGTTTACATCATAATTCACTTCAAGTCGACAGATTTTCAGTTCCATAACAGCTATCTTCTGTAAAAGCTTGTCAAAGTCCATTGTGTTGAAGGAAGGCATCTTTTCAAAATCCAAATCAAAAAATAAGTAAAAGAAAATAAAAAGAAAATAAATAAATAAAAACTAAATCCAACTTTCTGTGGTTTAGGTTAAGAGATAAAAAGGAGATAAAAAGTAAAAGGCAGGAAAATGCAAGCAAGCAGAGAGCAGAGAAAAAAGCGTCCGAACAGGCTGAGAGGCGTTGCACTGTGGGCCAATATAGGAACTGCAGGAGGGGCAATAATTAGCAGATTAAGCTTCAGGTGTGGAAAAATTCAAATCATTTCTTAATTTTTATCTGTTTGATGTATTTTGTCATGCAGGACAGTGTTTTTAAGTTCCAAAAAAAGGAGATTAAATGTTTTTCAACATTGTATAATCACTGTGATCAGTTCTTATGCATAATGCACAAGTAAATGTTTAACTGAGTAAAAGTATTGTTGAAATTGCACATACTTTTCTTAAAAACGCTGAGGTTATTCATAATATATTGTGTAAAAGTGAAATTAACTTAATATAAAAATCAACAAGTCCACATTTATTAGTTCTATTTAATCTTGCAATGAGTTAACTCGTGTGGCCCTCTTGAGATCAGATTAAGCTGTATGCGGCCCCTCAACCAAAATGAGACCCCTGCTCAAAGCCTTCATTCACGGTGCAAGCTAACAAAGCAGACCGGAAGTCTTTTGTGCTATGACAGCCTGTGACGCCTGTGTTGCAGCTTGAAGAAATGAGCAGCCCTGATTCATGCAGTACGCAGATCATACTGAAAGTGGCCCTTTGTCACTAATTCACATACTACTGAGTTAGGCTCAATGGACGTGACTTGGGATAGATCAGGGGTCGGCAACCTTTACCACTGAAAGAGCCATTTGGACCCGTTTCAGACAGTAAAGAAAACACTGGGAGCCACAAAATCCTTTTGAAATTTTAAATGAAATAACGCTGCACATAAGGGCTTTTTTGCAACAAAATGGACCCGCACCAGAACCAATGCACCTCTGCGCTTGTACTTCTACTGTTGTTTTATGGAAATCATCAACTCTGCTAATGTCAGAGTTTTTATTTTGAATAAAGCTTGGTGCGAGTAAACGCACATCATGGTCGGATTATTTTATTTTCAGCCCATATAAATGGTTCATCCGGAATACTTTCTTTCCTTTTAATCCGAACACATTTTAATCACATCTGCGAAAGTGAACGAGCTCCTGTCATTAACCAGCTAACAGCTGCAATAGACGAGCTATCAGACGTTCAGGCAGCACCTGAGACTCGACTTCAGCTGCGCAGGACTCTGCTCACAGCCTCGTGCCAAGCGCAGTTCGTTTTCCTCACTTTGAAAATGAACAAATGTCAGAGATAGTAACAACTCTTACCCTGCTGTTTAGCTCTCTTCACCCTCATCAATGATTCCATGTTATTTTAGGTCACCGCGTTTGTCATTTGAAGAATTTACTAAAAAAAAAAAGCAGCATTTGAAAATGCCGCCTCAACTCTGCCTCGCTGTGTTTATGTCACTGCAGCCGGTGAGCAAGAATCTTTTCAGTGTGCATTACCACCACCAACTGGTGAGGAGGAGTGTTGGTCAGCCAACATTGACGACTGCCTGTGGCTCAGCAACATAATTATTTTCAACACCTGAGCCGCATCAGAGTGATCAAAGAGCCGCATGTGGCTCCGGAGCCGCAGGTTGCCGACCCCTGGGATAGATAATGCAGTGACTTATAACTATTTTACTGATGTAATCTGAAATTACATGTTTTCCAGAAGTGATAGATTTGATTGAAGTGATTGATTTTTGATCCAAAAGCCATATTTAGAGATAGTTTTCCCTTTTCCATCTGTGCTGACTGACTTCTTGCTTCTTGCTGGAACATCAAAGTAAGGTGAGAGCCTGAAATGTCGGTTTGATCTGTAGTACTGTTTTGTACTGCAAAGGAACAAAATGGGAAGTTAAAGCTCTATAAATTGCACACTTAGACTCAAGCTACACTTATTGCCTATCTCTAATGTGTACAGAGAATGTGTTACGATTTAGGTTTTGTTTTTTGTTCTGATTTGCACTTTGCTTTCTTTACCCAGTTCATCAGCCAGTAATCAGTCAGCTTAGTTCACATCACAGCCACCAGCCATTACCCTATCAGTTTGTCACTCCCCTGTTACCAGTCACCAACCAATCAGTTTGTTCTGTCCCCAGCCACCACCCTTCCTCTGATTAGTCTCACCTGTCACCTATAATTAGTTTTCACTCTGGTCACCTGTGCACTCCTCTATTTATACCTGCCTCACTCCTCTGTTTGGGGCCAGGTTAATTCGAGCCATCCGGTGAGTCTAGTTCAGCATTCTCTGTTTCTTTGTTTACCTGTTGATCTGACCCGATTTAGCCTCCGGATTTTCTGAGCCAGCCTGTTCCCTGAATTACCTGTTTTCCTGCCTAATCTGACTGCCTGCCTGTTTTGCCTGACCTGTTCTGTCTCTGGACTACCTGAGCCTGCCTGACCCCTGTCTGTTTATCAAGCCTGCCTGTTACCGAACTTGGATCTGTTACCCGACTCTGCTCCCTGATTCTGCTATGGTCGTTCCTGCCCTTCTGACTACCCAGTTTGATTTAGGACTATTTGCGACTATGAACTCTGACTTATCCTGCTCGTCATACTGCCTGCCTGTCATCCAGGTTCCAATGTTTTATCTGCTATTTAATAAACTGTCTTTAAAACGTCACCTTCTTGCCTGGCTGAATTCTGGGTCCTCCGTTTCTGTTCATGACAGAGGAAATGCAAACAACTGATATGCAGGATAAATTACTGTTCTAGGCAACTAGGTTCTATGGAAACAATTTTCCAGGTGGCAAAGTTGAAACAAGTTTTCAGGTAATTAGGTCCCTGATACAATATGTTGTTCAATAATAAGATGAAGTTTAAATAATTAACCCCTGTCTTTTAGTTAGTTTAGGGTTGTAGCATGTAACACACTGAAGAGTGGATCTTTTGAAGAAACTTTCTACAATCATTTTGCCTGTTTTGTGTCTGTCTTGTTTAAGTAGTCAAATGTATTTGACTACTTCGAAGAGGACAAAAAGGCAATACCAACTAAATAAGAAACTGACTACACTTGTGTGTACCATGTTGCTTTGTTATTTCTGTAAAAATCTAGCTTTCCGTCCATACCACTTATTAAAGTGTGTATAGATTGTGGACAAAAACAACCCCTATATGATTTCTTTTACAAAACTGGCCTGTTTTGTGCTGTGGGTCAGACTGAGATGTGTCCAATTTAAAAAAAAAACTAAAAAGCAAAATACAGCTAAAAAAAGATGTTTTTTACTTTACAGTCATATCATAGTTTAATGCTAGTTTTACAGTTCCTTCACAAAACCCACTTATCACAGTCAGAATACACCAGAACTAGATTATACCTCTCAGGCAAAAAGAACTGTGCGCTCCCTTTGATGTCCCTTATGGTCTAGAGTTGTGGGAAGCTGCTTTCATTCAGTCCTTTCTGAAAATGTTTCAACACCTATGCAGGAGTCTTTGTCAATTCTGGTGGCTCGCACTTGAACAAGGACATGGAGGACCATCCTCCTAAGTGCATTGTGGGTCAGATGCAAATTTATGACCCATCCATCACTGTCCTGGGTCGTTAGAAGCTGCTGCTGTCATCTCTTTGGAATGTGTTGGAGGACCGAGCTGTAAACACTGGGGAGTTGGAAGCCCATTCCTTCATCTCTGTTTATTGCTTCTTTCATCTCTCTTTCAGACCATCTAGTTTCTCTGTCCAAAATATGGACATCATTGTCGTCAAAAGAGTGCCCTTTGTTCTTGACGTGCAAGTGGACTGCTGAATCTTGCCCCGAGCTGCTGGCCCTCCTCTTCTGTGCCATGTGTTTATGTAGCTGTTGTTTAGTTTCTTCAATGTAGGAGTCTGAGTAGTCCTTGTTGCATTAGACTACATACACAACGTCGCTCAGCTGTGGTTTGGGTGTTCTGTCTTTGGGATTTAACCAGTTTTTGTCTGAGAGTGTTTTTAGGTCTGTAATTTACTGGTATGTTGTGTTTGGAGAAAATTTCTCAGAATCTCCTGACACCTATGGAAAGACATTTTGTTTCTCTCTGTTCTCTTCTCTGTGTTCGATGCTGTGTTGTTTTTTATGCCAGCTTTGTTGGCTGATTTGACAATGGCCCATTTTGGGTAACCAAAGCTTGCAGTGATTTCCTGACTTGCTTGTGTTATTTTTGTTTCTTTTTTATCAGCCCGATAACCTATAGTTTTGATAACAGAGTTTGTGATCCAGTGCGTGATGTGAATCAAAATGCAGATATGGGTGTGTGAGATTCCGTTAAACCTCAATTTTGAGACTCCCATCTTCTATAATGTGTACCACACAATCTAGAAAGGACAACATGTTGTTCTTGGCATCCGCTCTGATAAACCTTGTGATGTTGTCCACTGAGTTGATGTGGTTGGTGAATGCCTCAACTTCTTTTTTTTTGACCCAAGTGTCATCCATGTATTTAAACCAGTGAGTTGGTAGTGTTCTCTTGTAAGCAATGAGTGCTCTGCTCTCCATCTCCTCCATGTAGAAATTAGTCACAATGGGGAGCTCATGGCACACCCATGTTTCTAGCGGTAAAAGTTGTCTCTGTACTTCAAAAATAATCTATCTTTCATTATTCTGGCATTTAGCATTATAATGACAGATGGATTATTTTTGACAATAATTTATTAGATGTGGTCAATAAACCCATCAAAAGCTTACAAATCATCATAGCGCTTTAACGTCACTGAGTTGATTTGAAACACACCTGTGGATGTTTTAAAAAACACACGTATAACACTTTTCCTCTTTGTGTAAGATAACAGTAAAGTCAAAAGGACTCAGCCCTGATATCAGGAAGAGAATTGTGGACTTGCACAAGTGTGGTTCTGTCATAGTTTGAGTTCTGTCTTGGTTTAGGTTCTGTCTTAGTTTGGGTTCAGTCTTATTCGAGTTCTGTTATAGTTATAGTTTCTGTCACAGGTTGGTTTTGTTTTGGTTCTGTTTTGCACATTACTTTATTCTCAGTCATCAGCTCAGTTCACCTGCCAGCAATCTGCCAGCTCACTTCACCACCCAATCTTTTTGCTTGTCACTCCACTGTCACCAGTCACTAACCAATCAGTTCGGTTAACTTCAGTCACCACCTTCCCTTTGATTATTTCCACCTGTCACCTGCAATTAGTACTCAGCTCACATGTTCATTTCACTATTTATACCCGTCTCAGTCCACTCCACAGTGCCAGATCATTGAGCACCTTTTGGTGAGTCATATCCAGCATTCTTGTTCTCTGATTGTCCTGTTTGATACCGATAGATTTGGCTCTAGATATCTGAGCCAGCCTGACCCATGTATACCTGTTTCTCCTGCCGGATTCTGACTGCTACCTGTCTTGCCTGACCTAAGTCTGTTCCTGGACTATCTGAGCTTGCCTGACCCTTGTCTGTTTACCTTGCCTGATTGTGTACCGAACCGGACCAGCTACCTGACCACCGAGCCTGCCTGACCTTGTCTAGTCTGTAAGCCTGCCCGTGTATCGAACCTGGATCGGTTTCCCGACTCTGAGTCTGGATTCTGCTCTGGACTGTCCTGCACTTCGGATTACCCGGTTTTTGACTTAGGACTGTTTTTTGATCACGAACTCTGTTCTATCCTGCTCATCATAACTCCCTGCCTGTCCCTGTTCCAATCCCGGTTCCTTCCCACAAAGGAAACGGGATATTCTAAAATAAACCTTCTTAAATCTTAAATATATCTTGTCTGGCTGAATACTGGGTCCTCTGTCCCCATTTCTTTACAGGTTCATCCTTGCGTGTAATTTCTAAATGTCTGAAGGTGTCACATTCATCTGTTCAAACAATTATACACAAGTCTAAACACCATGGGACTGTCTAGCCATCATACCGCTCAGGAAGGAGACGGTTTTTGTGTCCCAGAAATGAACATGCTTTAGTCTGAAATGTGCATACAAACCCAAGAACAAAAGCTGGTGTCATTTCAACTTGTCGCCAGAGGAGGCAGACGTCTGCCAAACCCCTGGAATTTACGCTATGCTCCTTTAAAAAATTATGTAAACTTCTGACATTTAAGAAAGTAATAAAATAATGTCTATAAAATAGATTAGTCCCATTATTCTGGTATTTAGAAATAATGTTGGTAATCCTAATGGACCTAAGACAGGACAGGTATATTCAGATTTCACATCTGAAAGTGAGAAAACAAGCTTTCTTTTTAGATAGTTTATGTAAACTTCTGGTTTCAATTGTAGTTCTGCTGATGTTATACAAATGTCAGTTGCTTTGAAGAATTGAGAGGGAAGGCATGACTGTGATGGAGAGATTTGGTGTCTGTGTTACATGTTTTCACACAGGTTCAACAAAACCTCTCTGGCAAGCCTTCTTGTGTGCAGCTTATCATTACACCCAAGACACAACACAGGCTATTTCTTGCAAGCCGGAACTAAGTGCAACCATAGGCCAGCTACATTGACAACAATAATAGAATAATTAATATTACTCTCTCCAACTAAATCTTTAAGGAGAATATCTGACACAAGAGTGGACCAACACTTCCAACAACAACATGAGAAACTTACCTATCTCAGACTGGCCGGGTGTTGCGGTTAAAGGTGGCACTGTTGACTATTATTAACGAAGATGTGGGGGGGATTTTTTTCACACATTGTCAGATTCACTTAATTTTTTTTACCTTAAGAAATAAAGTAATTATCTGAATCTTTGTCTTTTCTAATATAAAGATGTGTTTAATAATCAGAACAATTAAAGTTTGTCTCCTTGCAGATTTCATCTCTTTTGCGAAAGACTTCTGTGCTACTCTAAATCCATTTTTAGATTGCATACTTGTATACTTAGCAGCGCATATTTTTACTTCTTCTTATTTCTATATTGTAGTTATGAATATAAAATTGTATCTGTCAGTTCTAGTTCATTAATTCTGAGTGTGTCGGTCCCCAAGAAATTTTCTCTACAATAAAGTCATAGGATGCCCAAGGCTGCCAGAGGAAGGTCTGGTCGATGCCATATCTTACAAGACTGCTAATTCAATTAAGAGTGATGACAGAGACAGACAGGTGGAAAGGAAGAGGCTTTAGGGAGAAAAGACCAAGGGTGAATATAGAGAAAGTGTGAAGGAGTCTTCAATGCAACAAGGGATAAGTATTTTATTTATAAAATGAGGAAGTAATAGGAGTTATCACAAGGTAAACCTCAAACAACTTTACATCTTAAATATCTCAGAGTTTAAATTTCAGTGGCATAACTTAATTCTGTCCACTAAATTATCTACAGATATTTACTTATTGGATCTTTGAATAGCTATTCAGATTATTAAAAAGTGAAAGTTCCTGAAAGTATTCCTGAAAGTATTCTTGAGTTACACTATTCAAGCTGCATGTTGGTGTAGCCAACTTTAGTGGATCAAAGTTGCTTGTCTGAAAGATTTCCTTCTTATATATATATATATATATATATATATATATATATATATATATATATATATATATATATATATATATTAGGGCTGGGCAACGATTAAAATATTTAATCAGGGCGATTAATCGCGATTAATCACGATTAATCGCATTGTATTTACAAACTCCAAGAATTAATTCAAAAGTAGTGTAAAGAGCACTTTTATTTTAATGTTCTGCTGCCATATGAACAAAAGTGTTGCAACATTTGTAGCACTTATCAGTAACACATATTTAGTGTAAAGCTCAACTTAAACATGTAAAACAAAAAATAGCAATAATAATAAATTAAAGCTTATTGCCACTGACAGGGAATTCTCTTTATGGGGAAAAAATCTACCAAAAACAGGCAATTTCTGAGGTAACAGCAGGGAGCAGCATTACCATTTTATGTTCAATACCAAAGTTTAACTTGGCAGTGGTTACAACTAACTTGTTTCTGTCATATTCGATGCTGGAAGAACTTTAAACTGAAATGCTTGCTAACTCGATATGCTTGCGTTGCTTGCGTTTATTTGACGTTAACACGCGTTTTTTTGTTGTTGCTTTCTCGCGTGCATATAGTGAATAGTAAGGAAAAACAGGCAAAAACACATGGATACTTTGAAACGCGAAGCGACTTCACCAACGGCGTCGATGGAGACTCCGCTCCGCTCCGCACAAAACTTGTTCCGTTCGCCAACTCACCGCCTCGCCTAATCAAATTCCTGCGGGAAACACCGCCTTCCGCATGTCGGCTTTGTTTTTTTCCGGCCAGCACCTTTCTTACTCTGAATCCGAGGTTTGGCTGACAGCGAGGTTATTGGCGCATTATCGCCACCTACTGTTCTGATTCAAACCCCTACACCGCAGCAACAGACCTTCACAAAATAAAAGCATGTGAGCAACATGCGTTAATGCGCGGTAAAGAAAATATCGCCGTTAATAGTCTAATGAGTTAACGCGAAATTAACGCGTTAACTTGCCCAGCCATAATATATATATATATTAGTGCTGTCAAACGATTAAAAATTTTAATCGCGATTAATCGCATAATGTCGATAGTTAACTCGAGATTAATCGCAAATTAATCTCATGTTTTATCCTTTTATTTCTGAAAGTGTAATAGCCTGTTTGGGCATTTTAATATGCAATTTTGGAACAAATGACACTAATAAAATACATGCTTGTACAAAAAATATTTTTATTTTGTTATTTTTCAAGCACTTGGATATATATATATATATATATATATATATATATATATACACACATACATATATATATATATACACATACATATATATATATATATATATATATATATATATATATATATATATATATATATATATATATATATATATATATATATACACATATATATATATATATATATATATATATATATATATATATATATATATATATATAGTATTACCTAAATAATTTCATCAGAACTATTCTCAGAATGTGTTTCTTCGCATGATGGAGAAGAAAATCTGACATGTGTGATTGATTTTCCAAGTAACTTTCTGATCCAATGTGATCGTTGGATCAGAATTCAAGAATTTTTTTTTTTACAATAAAATTAACAGGTACACGTTCTACTCTATCAAAATATTTTGATTGTGTCATGTTAGATGTAACTCTAAGGAACTACATTTATTAGGTGGCTCATGGCAGCAGTGTAGCATTTCAAGATGTGATTACATTTTTGTTATTAAAGTCATCTTCATAATTTTGCATATTTATCTTTTGATTCAGTACAACTTGTATGTCATTCATTAGCATATTTAGTTCACAGTTCTTGAGAGTGGATTAAAAGTGTACATTGACTTCTCAGCATGTGATGGGACATAGAAATACATGGATTCATTTAGCTGTGTGTATATGCTTTTGTAGTTCAGTGGGTGCACATTTTGTGAGCATGTGTGTATATATGGGTCCTTATGGTTGTCAGTCACACGGCAGGGCTAGGCTAATTAGCACAGCTAGCGCTTTGCTGTGTGATGTTGGCTGATTAATATCCTGTTAACATCCTGTTGCTTTTAAGGCTAACTGCTGCTTCCTCTATACATATATACAGTGTGCGATTTGCAAAAAAACAGACGGGGGGATCATTTCAAGTGTTTTATAAATGAACATAACAAGGTTATATGGCCTGCATGCTTGACGCCAGACAGCTGTCCATCTTAGAAAGCGGTCTAGCTCGAGACAGCCTCCAACCTGTCCTGGGAGGGAGGGTGGAGAAATCGGCTGCTGCTGCTGCTTGTCTTGTAACGCTGCCTGCAAATCTTCATCATCCACCAAAGTTCGTCCTGTAACATTACCATGGTTGTTTGTCCCGTCATCTACTCTTTACCTTTTCTGTTGATTTTTCTGGCCGAAATATGACAAAATACTTGGTTGACGTTAATGCTGCCACACGTTCTCATTCATTACTTGGTTAGGTAGCAGCTGCTCTTTCAGGTAGCTAGCTAGATTCAGTAGGTTAGACTATTATTTTTAAACTTGTGCCATCTACTGTCTGGACTCGGGAGTGGGTATTAGTTTACTTTAACCGCTTCGAGCACAAAACGTATTAATACTCTTTAAAAACGGACAACAAAAATTTTAATTAACAAATGTGAAGGACACAAGACATGTATTTATATTAGGATATATAAACGATTACAAATTTTAATCGCGATTAATCGCATAATGTCAATAGTTAACTCTAGATTAATCGCAAATTAACTGCATATTTTATCCTTTTATTTCTAAAAGTGTAATAGCCTGGGCATTTTAATATGCAATTTTGCAATAAATGACACTAATAAAATCCATGCTTGTGAAAAAAATATTTTTATTTTGTTATTTTTCAGGCACTTTTTAGAATTGGAATGAAAACATCCTAGTGCCAAATGTTAAACTCTGGACTATAATGGCTAAATGACTAATCATGATACCCTGATGTTTACACCATGTGTAAACAAATGTGTAAATAAATACCTGTTTTCATGCCGATATAATTTTTTTGCCTCTTAAACAAAGATAGACATGGTATTACGCATAAACATACAAATTAATAAAAATTGTACATTTCAATAAAGTCATAAGTTTTGTTAATTTTTTTCACTCTCTCACACACATCTAATTCTGAGCTTTCACACCAATAACAATAATTTCTTTGAATATTTTTGCTTGTTGTTTAAGCCTGGAAAAAGGTTTTAAATTTCCAGGTCATTCCAGTCTTGGGGCCAGGAGCTTAATACCCTGAAAGAGACTTTTTAGCAGCTGTTAAGTAACTCCAGGTCCTTTGTTTGGCAACGTCATTCAGCCTTAGTTTGTCAAATACAGAGACAACAAATTAATAAGCATTAAAGTATGGTTTATGGGTTGGGGTTTCTGCAATGTTTTCAACGTGCAAAAACTTATCTTCAGAACCAATCTCTGCTTAAAATGGTGATCTGCACCAAGTAATCTACTTTCAGCAGTTATCACCGGTTATTGCACCGTAAACTGCAGAAAATACGTGCAGAGTTGCTCTGTCTGCCTTTACTACCGTCGGCTCCTATGGCGGAGGGATATTTCAGCTGGATACCCTCAAGGTGTCTAGTGCAGGCAGGTCTCATAATAACCCCTATTTCGTCACTTATTTTAGAGCCCAAATAAGCGATTTCACTTTCAGAAACCTGCCCAAAAAAAACGCAACCCGTGACTCATGACATTTAGAAGTGCTTTTAGAAAAAAGAAGCCCAAAGTCACATGGAATAAACGGTATTTGGCAACAGTGAGTGCGGGTCTGTTTTGCTACAGTTCTCTAGCACTCTTGAAACTACGGAAACACAGTCCAGAGAGCGCGGCGGGGGGAAAAACATTAGGGAACGGTGTGTGTGTTTTGACGCGCGATTAACGGGGACAAAAAAAATTGTCGCCGTTATGGTCTAACAAAGTTAACGCGTTAATAACGCGTTATAACTGACAGCTCTAATTTATTTGAATTTTTAAAAATCCACAATATTACCTATTCAGAACAGAGAGGGGGAGGAATATGTATCCCCCCCAGGGATAAAACATGAATGACCAGAGGGGGGGACATCACAAACAGAGGGGGGGGGGGGGGGGGGATCCCTCCCATCCCCCCCAGCAAATCGCACCCAGCATATATGGCTTTAAAACAGCCCTGCTTTTGGTTGGCCTCATTAAAATGATGCATTACTAAACAAAACAGCAAGGCATAGACATACAAACACTAAAATTTCTTCTTTCTCTTTTACAAGATGTGAAAAATTAGTGTGCAAAGTTCGGTGAGCGTGTAAACACTGCTCAAAAAATAAATAAAAGGAACACTTAAACGACTAAATGTAACTCCTCACTTCGGTAAGTGAGTTGTGTGTCACTTCCTGTTGCTAAATCTCCCCCGATCTCCTGCTCTCTCTCTCTGATGTTTAGTTATTCCTCTGCCTCCCTTAGTGATAATGTTACATGTAATAAATGTAGTGTTTCTGTAGCTTTGGAGGCGAGGGTGTCAGAATTGGAGACCTGACTACGTGCTGTTGAAAAAACAGCTTATAGCTGCTCCTTAGCTAGCGCGGAATCACAGAGATTAGCTTTTGAGTGCGTGTGTCTCTCTCTCTCTCTCTCTCTCTCTCTCTCTCTCTCTCTCTCTCTCGATAGATAGATAGATAGATAGATAGATAGATAGATAGATAGATAGATAGATAGATAGATAGATAAAGTACGAACATTTTATCACATTAACCACAAACATGAATATATTTCATTTGAACCTTATGTGAAAAAGCAACACAAAGTGGTATGCAGTTAGGAAGTAGAAAAATAATTATACATCATGTAAAACATTTTTACTCAGGAAAAACTGAAACGTGCAGTGTGGAAAAGTATCCAGCCCTCTCTTCTCTGAGTTGAACCAATTGCCTTTAGAAGATTGCTAATGACTGAATAGAGTCCACTTGTGTGTAATCTAATCTCAGTTCAAATACAACTGCTCTGTAACGGCCTCCGAGGTTGGTTAAGAGAATATTAGGGAGCAAACAGCATCATGAAGTTCCACACATCATACAGGTCAGGGATAAAGTTGTGGAAACCAGGCTTAGGCTAAAAAACAATTTCCCAAGCTTTGAACATCTCACATAATTGTTCATTCCCTCATCAAGAAATGGCAAGAGTATGGCACAACTGTAAACCAACCAAAACAAGGCCGTCCACCTAAACTTACAAGTCGAAGAAGGAGAGCACTGATCAGAGATGCAGCCAAGAGGACAATGGTGACTCTAGGCCAGGGGTTCCCAAAGATCGGTCACACTTCCACAACCTGAAACATCTCTGAAGCAGAGACCCTCCAGGTGGATTCACGGACTAAAGTCTGATGATCTACCTGCATGTGTTTTCACTTTGTTTATTTCATGTACAAGCTTCTAAATCTGAGTCTGACTCACAATTTAAGCCGCAAAATACAAACATGAAGAAGTTTGATTTGATTTGTGTCCCATGACAAGCAAGTCAGCGAGCGAGCCAGAGAGAGAACTGGTAAAGCGGCACAGAGCAACAATAACAGAGCACTTCATAAATCTGTTATTAATTAGATAAATAAAACATTATTGTTTCACAGCAGTTACCTTCAGCAGGTAAACACGCCCCGGGCAACACACCTCAGCTCCCAGCAGCCCCACTACCGGTTTCCCTGTTTCTGTCTGAATACATGCTAAAACTGCATCGTTAAAATGATCTGCAGCTGTATGAATCACAATGAAAATTATTACAGCTTTGTGCATGAGCATAGTCAAGAAATCGCGTCTAGCACCAATTATACCAGCAGCAGCAGCAGCAGCAGCAGCAGCAGCGGTGTGGGCGTGACATGCGTTGTCACCGTTTCAGTCACGGCACCATGAGCAGCGCTGTTTATAGGCACTGCGCAATTGATAGAGAGACCAAGTCACTCAATTTAATCTTGTAAATAAAACTTTCAGCCCAAATTCTATTTTTCCTGTGCTAAAGTAAAGGAAATATGAAAGGTAGCCTGGGATCCAGACGGGATGTTCCCTGCTAGGTCTGGGTATCGATTAAAATTTCAAGAATCGATTCGATTCAGATTCCCAAGATTTAGAAATGATTATTTTCAATTCAATTCGATCTGATCCGATCTCAAATAGGATTGCTCGTATTAAAAAATGTTTTAGCTTTTAAGTGAATTTCATGACCTTGTAGTTATGAAACATATTGATACTAGTATATTAACATTAAATGGCAAATTAATAAACGGTGGTTAATAGCAAGGACCAAACCCTTTACCTGAATGTTGAGACAAACAGACCCAGGGTAGAAAACAGAAGACACCAGGGGCCCGTTCTTCGTACGTTGCTTAAAACATCCGAGATCAAATGACACATCCAAGATGATTTCATCAGGCTAATCATGATCCGGCTAATTGGGTTCTTCAAACACACCTGTTTATGATTAGTATTGGCTGGATTGAGTTATCTGAGATAACTGCGCGTTCATGCGTTTGTTTAAAAGGGGAAATGTATCGATAGTAGAAACAATGATCAGCAGCGCTGCTATTGGCTGTTCAGCATGAACAAGGAATGCCCACAGTTTTTCTCCCAAGCAGAACAAGAGCTTTTAATGGAAGGTTATGCCGAATTTGAGTCATTAATTAAAATGACGGGGAACACCTCAAAGTCTGCTAAAGCCAGGAGAGAGGGCTGGCAATAAGTAGCAGACAAATTAATGCATAAGTGCTGTCCATGGTAGATGTTTCTATCACCTTCTACAGTATGAATTTTTGCATTTTAATAATTTCATGCTTACTTTGTTCTTTTATATCAGAGCCTCCACGGGACCCACTAGAACATGGGGATAAGTAAAAGTGAAATACACAAATATTCTACAAAATGGTAGCCTTTAATTATTATACTTTATTTTAAAAAGGCACTTGTTATGTCAAGAGGTCCAAATTTCGGTGTCATTCCTTAGACACTGGGAAAAAGGACACGTGCAAACTGGGAATTTTAACAAAAAAAATCTTTATCTAGAAAAAATGAAGTTCTTCCTTTTCCAAGTCATACACAGTTTGCACGGTAAAACTGTATTGCTCCGTGTCTAGATAATCCATCCATAGTTTTTTCTAACACAATATACGGCTCGACATGAAGCAAGCCTTTCAAAGTAAAACTACACTTCACAATAAAATGGCCTGAACAAATCTTCTTACTGAATATGATAAAAATAAAAAGCAAACCATTGTACAAATAACTTAAATATTTTCTATTTATGGCTCTAACACCACTTTTTCCTCTATAAAACCCACTGTTAAATGATGTGTTTGTCTGTTTATATCAGCCACCAAGAAAAATCTCTCTACAATTACACTGTCGCGCTGCGCTAAAGGATCCTGTCTATTGCGCAATACGCGATTAATTCGAAAAATTCTGCAAATTATTCTTGCACCTTCCGCAACAGGTTGCAGTCGTAAAAATTGACATGGCTATCACAGACTTCCCTATCTCCTCTGCTTATAAAGCTGGAATCTAATCCTGTTTACATGAACTAAGCCTGCTCTTGAGCAGGTTTAAGCTGCCGCACATGTTGCTATGACAGCAAGTCCAAGATGAGTTTCGAAGAACCAAACAATCCAAGATCATGCCAAATCGTCAACAATCAAATCCAGCTAACTGAGTTAGCGATGTACGAAGAACGGGCCCCAGAGCTGCCACACGGCAAAATCTACGAAACCCACCTTGTTCGAGTAAATGGTTCTGTGTGTTCTCCTTCATTCCTGGCAACATGCATAAGTCATGCACATTCCATAATTACAATGTTTCCGCCAGATTTTGTTTCTGTCCCGAATAAACGTATATGTTTACCATGGGCGCAACTATGTCGTTTGCTGACGTCACAATCTACTTAACTGCCACCTGATTGGCTGAGCAGTGGCCGGTCGCGACCTAAATATTGTGCAATTTTCTCATCTTAAACTGGCTGTAACTTGCCTTGTGCGCGGTTTTGTATGGAGAACTTTTTATTCTGGGCATATATTCTGAATATATGATCTATCATTTAAGACAATAATAGTAGTAGTTCCACGGTTACAGGAACGAAAGTGAACGCTACAGATTACAGCTACCAGCCTATTTGGATGAGCTTTGTTCAGAGTAACTGACCCGGCCCATACAGTAAAGCTAGTAGCCAGTAGTCTGCACCCATCCCTGCTCCGAAGCGCAAGGAGAGGCTTTAAGGGAGCAGACAACTCAAGACGACAAAGACAAAGTATGGCTGCTGCCATTGAAGAAGAGGCATCACTGGTTTCAGGTGACCCTTCTGGAAGGAACACGCCTTGGGATCCAGGAAAACCCAGGGGTCAGATGGCTGCAACTCCACGTTCTCCCATGAGAAACATCACCAGATGGGGCAGGTGGAAAGACATCCTACTCGACCCTGACCTCAAGATCGGACCAGCACAGCCAGCCTGCAGGAAGCAGCCTCCAGCGCCCGATCAAAAACAACCTCCCGAGTGGGTACAGTACACTGATGGTTCGAGTATAGGGCCCGACCAAGTTGCCTGCTGGGGCTTCATCATGAACGACACACCACTCAAACCCAAATCTTCAAGGGCCGTTGTTCTGGAACTTTTAGATGTAGTCCCGGCCCTATACACCTGAATCAAAGGTCTAACTTAAAGTACTAGCATGCAGTCAAGCCCTACAGATCTCTGCTAAAGAGTAAATATTAGAGTCAGGTGGAAGCAGAGATGCATCTAAAAGCTGCAGAACACTGACCTTCAAAGACTAGAGTTTGAGACCACTGCTTTACAACATGACATATGGCTCTTTGCATTGGACTTGTTGATTGAAAACATTAGATGCAGCTTTTTGGCTAGTCCAACTCATTTCATAAAACTCTCTACGCAGTACAAAAAAAAACTGGACAGGTCCTCTGGATGGGTTCTTATTTTTTTAAACATTTTGGTCTCTTCTCAGAGAGACTTCTTCAGTTTATAGAGTTGTAGGTAAACTCAGCCTTATGTCGCTCACATGGAAAAGATGACCATCAGCCTACAAACTGATCATTGTTCCCAATAATAGCAGCATTGTAAAAGCATGACAATTGGACCTGGAGGCCTTTGTGCCTGTTTAACGATGGGATGATAAAATGATTGAACAGACTTGTTGCCTGATTAGACTCAAAAACAAAATCAACACGTTTTATTAGAATGCATTTTCCTTTTAATTTAAGTTTTGTGAATTTTGTGAACACACTACGTCTATATTCTACCTTCATTCAGCACAAACAGATTATTAGGTTAGAAAGGGAAATTCAGCACCACATATTTAATGTAAGTAGTTCACATTTTAATGGGAATTTTAGTTTCAGTTTCAGAGAGAAAATATTCATGAAGACAGTAATGACAATTAGAAAATGTCTGAAGAAATTTAAGAAGGCGCCTGCCTCGTGGTGCATACCGTACCGTCAAAAATGGTAACCGGAAGTAACACTGCGAATTTCAGCTTCCTACGGTCTTCACAGCCCTCCCAGCGGCCGTCGGAAAGTGCCATGTTAAGTCAATGGAGCATGTCCCTAGGAGCCTCTGGCTAGCAGCATTGTCATGGAGACCCTCTCACAGCTGCAGCCCTCTGTCTTTTTGATCATTACCTTTATCATGTGGGATACTGAGTGAAATGTGTGATTTTAGTGTCTTTAAAGCATTTCTGCAGCATGTAGCAGAGGCAAAAAGGGGTCAAAAATGAATGTTTGACACCTTATAAAATAGACATGCTTTATCCGACATGGCCCAGTTTTGTTGTGGAACTTTCTCTCTAATGGAAGTACAGACTGTCAAGCAGAAAATGGTAGGACCTTCCTAGAGCTAGTTCTGGTTAGCTACATACTAACCATTAGCCGCTAACATGGTTGTGTTTGGCATCACCGGGTGATGGTACTCTTAGTTTGGTCAAAATCCTGTACTGGGATGTGCTTCAAAAAGGGTGCAAATACTTAATGTCACCTCCCAATAATGTTTGACACCTCCTAACTACTGGGAAGTGCCTCAACAATAGGGAGAAATACCTTGTTTATAACATCACCATGGTGACTCAAAATGGCGGGTGGTACAAAAAGAACACTAGATGGGATCAGTATATGTGTTTTGATATACACTATGGGGATAATAATATAATACTGTAAGTCTCCCACATCGGGATTCGATCTTACGATCTCTTGCATGCAAAGCCTCTACTTTGTGTCTGAAGTATACTGTAGCCATATATGAGCATGCATTTCTGCGAGGAAAAGGGGTTTGGTTCCCCATTGAAAACCATTGGATGTTTGACACGTCATAGCTTGGAGATGCTTTATGTGACGTAGGCCAAATTTCTTGTGGAGCTTTCTGTCTAAAGGAGGTACAGCCTCTGCCAAGCAGAAGTTGGTGGATCTTCCTAGAGCTACTTCCGGTTAGCAACATGCTAACCATTAGCCACTAACATGGTTGTGTTCAGCATTACCGGGTGATGGTACTGTTAGTTTGGTCCAAATCTTGTACTGGAAAGTGCCTCAAAAATGGTGCCAATACTTAATGTCACCAAAGGTCACCAAAGCCCATGGGTCAGATCGGCCTCCTTTAGCAACTAAGCCTCACCAAATCTGGGCCCAGAGCTCAACATTTGACCAAAATGGTGAGTGGCGCCATTTCCCACAGGTGGGTGGTGCTGTATTGGCTGGTTGGGTTGTCTCTGGGCCTCATGGCAAGTCCTGGTGGGGTCCAAGGCCCAATAGGAAAGCAAGTGAAATCCAAAAAGGGACAGAAAAATGACGCATGCCTGATAATCACTGGAAAAATTTTTAATTGTTAAGAGGAAGTGACTGTGCGAATTTCAGATTCCTACATTCATCACAGCCCATGCAGTGGGCGTCGAAAGTTGCCATGCAATGTCAATGGCACATGTCCCTGACCTGTAGTAACCTCTGGCCAGCACAGCTCCGTTGTCATGGAAACTCACTTACGCCTCTGCTGCACGCATGCAGACTCTTTGGTCAGAGTCTGTCTAAATGGAATAGAATGGAATACTTTGCCTGGAAAAACCGTTGATATTTCATGAACGGTAAATGTTAGAGACATAATTATTTCTGTGTTTATTTCGTAACGGATAGGGGAACAAGACAAACTATCGTTTTTTGCTGGAATTATTTTAATAAAGGCGTAAAAAATTATGATATAAAGGGGATTTTTATGGAAATGCAGAAATCCTCTACAAAGAGTGCCGAACAAATCGCACTAGCTGAAAAGGTATAAGAGATATCATAATAATTATTTCACCGTGGGTATCAGCAGGCTTTTGAGGACTATGGTGCTCATTTTTATGTTTGTACAAGAATCGGTCTAGGCACAGTGATGATGTAAAAAAGTGGATCATGTGGAAGGATGCAGCTCTAAAGCGTTTTCAGGATTTTGCAAATTCGCTACTCCAAAACAAATTGTTCCTGCAGCAAAACCGTAACAGTTATCCACAAAATTCCTTTTTTATGAGTGCCAGAAGGGTCGGGACATTCATGTGTGAAAGTGTCATGCCTGTACATGAAATGGTTTAGGAGTAGCGACGATGCGAAAACATGTGATGTTTTGGATTTTCAGGTGTCATTTTTCACAACGGCTCCATAGGAAATGAATGAGGAGGGTTTTGAGTTTGTTGTGGTCTGAAGGGATTTGTGAAAATTCTATAAATCCTACTCCAATGAGGATTACATTTCCTGAATCCAGACAAAATACCTATGTTTTGATCTATAATTAGTCTATGTAGAGTGAAAATTGAACGAGTAGGCTGAAGTTGTTCGGAGTTGTGAAATCTTTGAAAACGACAGAGTGAGCCACTCTGGCAGTTGAAGAATTCCGTCATTGACTTTCATTATAAACGATGAGTCTGCTGATTTTTGGACATGAGCTTTGAGGAGTAACTGTGAAGAGACCACAAAAGATATCCACATCCCGTTTTCACTTCTGAGTAGTTCAAAGATATATCTACAAACTGGAAGTTAAACGGTGTTCATAGATGAAAGCATGACAATACAGTACAGCGTTGAAAATGGTCATTTTGAGGCATTCTCTGTACCTGACGCCATTAACTTCCTATCGAAGTGTTTTTTCGCTAATTGCGTTGCCATGGTAACTCGAAACCCCAATAAAAGTAATAGCACACCATTCCCGACCAAGCCGGACGTTTTGATACCTGTATTGTTGGAGTGCACGCTACGGTTTGGGCCGCATTCATTTCCGAAAACATTTTGAGGTGCATAGTAATAGGTGCCTCGATGCAAATGCATTGGCTGCATTTGCTATGGCAGCCGCCTAACAATAATACAGGTTGCTAGCTCAGCAGGGGCTTTTTTTGTAGTTTGAGGCTACATTCACACTGCAGGTCTTAATGCTCAATTCCGAGTCTGTATTGACTGAAAAACCTTTTCAGTTAATACAGACTTGCAACACTTGTCCAGAGTGCAGCCGCTTAGCTAAACCTGGGAACCGTCACCTCTACTTCTGGGCACTTTTGATTTGAAATTAAATTTAGACATGTAGCCAGTATCATAAATAAAACTATTTGTCCTACCTTGAAACTTGGAAGTTGCTCAGAGGCTTTCTTCTCCTGTCTGAGGCAGGAGTTGAAGATGAGCAGCTCTGTGTCCCGAAGCCATGCCTTAAGCTCCTTGATGCGAGCCTCCAGCTGCTCCAACAGTGAATTAGTCATTGAGGACAAGGCTGAGTGGGGACTTTCAACAGTAACATCTTCACCACAAACCAACAAAGTATCCCCATTTGATGATGGCTTTTGCTCAGAAGAACATGGCATGGAATGCTCTGAGAGAATTTTCTGAAACATGACAGATAAAAGAGAAAAAAAGACCTTATGAGCAAGTCTATCAAGTAAAGCAGTATATCCACAAAATCATTTTTTGCTTACAAATGGGCACATCAATAAAATGATTAACTAATTGCTGGACTCATGTAATACCTACATTTTTTCACTCTGTCTCTGTACCCACAAAGTTGGTCCAGACCGCAGCCCTTGAACTTGGCCTCGCCTTGCATTAAAACGGCGTAAGGCATTAATGAAGGAGTCTGTGTCAAGAGATGAGGCGACCTCAATATGTACAGCTGTAATTGCTAAACATGTGAAGAGAACTCCATACCTCTTCACAAGACTTCTCCCACGCTTAACTTCAAATAGACCAAAATAGTCTATGCCAACAAAACTTAAAGGGGGTTTCTCAGGGGTCACTCTGCTTTCAGGCAAGTGAGCCATTTGCTGCTGGCCTGTAGCTCCATGAAGCCATCTGCAGATCACACACCTCGACAGGCTGTTTCTAATCAAGGCTTCAGCACCAGGAATCCAATATTTCTGATGCAGCTTTGAGAGTATGTGGTTCCTACCACCATGACCCACACTTTTGTGGATATGCTAAAGAATGAGATCAGCAATGTGAAGGTCCTTAGGAATTATGATAGGATGTTTGGAATCTTCAGACATGACAGCCTTGCTGAAACGTCCTCCAGCAAGGTTCCTCCAGAACAGGATTCAACTTGTATATGTGACTGCTTCGTTTCACGCTCTCTCCCTTTTGGAGACAGGAGATCTCTTCAGCATATCTTTTCCTCTGACAAAACTTGATTATTTGCATCTCAGCATCCTACATCTCTCCCAATGAGAGAAAGTCATTACAGAACTCAACCCTAGGATAAGCACATTTAGACTGGGTGTATTAAATGAAGGCTGGAAATGTGTCTTGTTCGTTTTGCAATGTAAGAGCAATGTTTTGAACCTCAAAATCCAGCTCATCACCCTGACAAGACCAGTCCAGAATGAGGTACGATGAATCAAGGAATTTAAAGGATCGATTCATCGTGACCTCTGTTGTAAGACAACAACAGAGGCACACATCTTGACTTCAGGGTCTTCATGTGAAAGTTCCTGCAAGTTCTCTGGTTTAACAGGCCAATCCATCTCTGGCTGTGTAAGGAATGCAGGACCAGATAACCATTTAGTGTCACACAGAAAAGGTTCTGCCTTCATACCCCTGGACGCAAGGTCTGCAGGGTTGCATGTTGTGTTCACATGCCGCCACTGTGAGACTCCAGAAGACTTGAGAATCTCAGACACTCGGTTCACCACAAAAACACAAAACCTAGTACTGTTGTTATTGATGTATTTCAATACTGAGGTGCTGTCTGTCCAAAACACTGAGTCCAAAAGAGGTAGTCTCAGCTCTCTTCTCCAAAGTCTGTTCATGCAAACTGCTAGCACAGCCGCTGTCAAATCCATACGGGGAATTGTGACTGGTTTTAAAGGTGCCACCCTGGATTTTCCCTTTATGAAGGAACTGTGTGCCTGTAAGAGACTGTTGTGCAGCAGCAAATAGGTAACAACACCATACCCCTTCTCACTTGCATCTGCAAAGTGGTGCAACTGAGCAGTAGTTATTTCTCCAAATTCAGTAGGTTTTAAACATTGTTTGATGCTGATGTTGTCCAACAGGTGCAATTCTTCCATCCACCTTTTCCACTCTTGAGCAACATCTGATGGAATAGCATCATCCCATCCAATCCCCCTCTCAAAAAGATTGTGAAGTTTCCTTTTAGCTGTGAAGATGACAGGAGCAAGGAATCCCAGAGGGTCGTAGAAGGAGCTGACCATAGAAAAAATTCCTCTCCGGGTCAATGGCCTGCTGGTTGAGGTGTGCTTTGTTGTCTTCCGCACATTTCCGCAGAGCATAGTTAGCACAACTCAGAGAGGATGTTTCTCCAAACAAATGAACACCCATCCTATACTTCTGCATGCTCTGATTAAAGTCACCTCCAGGCCACCAGAGAAACCTCAACAGGTCAGCGTCTTCCTCTGGTACGTACACCTGATGGAACATGGCTACAATATCAGACATAAAAACAACAGGCTTTTTTCTGAACCTAGTCAGCACACAACCAAATTATTTGTTAAATCAGGACCACTCAAGAGCTGTGTATTAAGAGAAATGCCCTGGAATGATGCTGCACAGTCAAATACGACCCAAATCTTCCCTTCGGTAGGATGGTAAACCCTGCGATGAGGGATATACCAAACCTTCCCATCATAATAATAATAATAATAATAATAATACTTTGGACTTGCAATGCACTTTATATTTAAAAAAAATCCCAAAGTGCTACATAGTAAAACGGGTAAGTGCTAAAAAAATAAATAAAAACAAAGCAAAAGAAAGAGTTCAATTAAAAGCTCTCCTAAAAAGGTGGGTTTTAAGGCCACGTTTAAAAGCATCCACAGTCTGTGGGGTCCTCAGGTGGCCAGGGAGAGCGTTCCACAGCCTGGGAGCAGCCGAACAGAAGGCCCGATCTCCCATTGTACGGAGCCTCGTCTTTGGTAGTTTCAACAGATATGTTGTGGTAGATCGGAGGTTGCGTGTCGAGGTCTGTGGGGTGAGAAGTTCCTTAAGATATGATGGGGCATCACCATGAATGCACTGGTGGGTAAGGAGAGAGACCTTGTACTCAATTCTGAGTGTGACAGGAAGCCAGTGAATTTGAGGATGGGAGTGATATGGTCATGTTTGCGCACCCTCATCAGGATCCGAGCAGCGCTGTTTTGTATATATTGCAGCTTCTGAAGGCTTTTCCCAGGGATCCCGATGAGGAGTGCATTGCAGTAGTCCAGCCTGGAGGAGACAAAAGCGTAGACAAGCTTTTCTGCATCTGCCGGAGTGAGTGTGGGACGAAGTTTAGCGATGTTTCTGAGGTGGAAGAAGGAGGTCTTGTTTGATGTGAGACTCAAAGGTCAAATGTGAGTCCATTTTAACACCCAGGTTAGTGGCAGATGTTGAAAGGGGAAGAGTTCGTCCAGAGAAGGTGATGCTGGTGATGTCAGATGACCTAACCTGGCGTGGAGTGCCGACTAAGATGGCTTCAGTCTTGGAGCTGTTTAGCTGAAGGAAGTTTTGCTTCATCCACGCCTTTACCTCCTCCAGGCAGGTGGTCAGAGTTGATGATGGCAGAGGAGCAGAGGATGTTGGGGTTGTCCTGAGGTACAGCTGAGTGTCATCAGCATAGCAATGGAATGAATGGGTGATGACATGGCCAAGAGGGAGCATGTAATGATTGAACAAGGTGGGACCGAGCACTGAGCCTTGAGGGACACCACAGGTGACATTGTGAGCAAGGGATTTAGCCTTTCCCAAGGTGACATACTCAGTTCTTCCAGTGAGGTATAATGAAAACCAGTCATAGACAGACTCAGAGACTCCGATAGTGGAGCTTAAATGATGAAGGAGGGTGTTGTGATCCACAGTGTTGAATGCTGCTGTCAAGTCCAGGAGGATGAGAAGAGATGGTGAGCCAGTGTCTGCTGTCATTAACAGGTCATTTGTGACCCTGACCAGAGCTGTTTCTGTGCTGAGGCCCGTGCAGAAACCAGACTGAAATTTTTCAAACAGGTCGTGTTGTTTTAGACGGTCCTGAAGCTGAGCGGAAACTACTTTTTCCAGCACCTTTGAAAGGAACGGAAGATTGGAGATAGGCCTGTAGTTAGCAAAGACTTCATGGTCAAGGGTGGGATTTTTAAGAAATGGCCTGATGATAGCAGTTTTCAGTGTAGATGGAACCTGGCCGGACTGGAGGGAATGGTTAATGACCTTTGTGATAAGGGAACTTATGGTATGGAGATTGGATTTTACCAGAACTGTTGGGAAAGGGTCAAGGGCACAGGTAGAAGGTTTCATCCTTTTGATGATGTCCTCAACCTCTCGCTGTGCGATGACCAAAAAACAGCAGAAAGGTTGGGAAATCCCAGGTTGTGGGTCAGCAGTCAGGACAGGCAGTGTAGAGTAACTGGGTAGTAGGGAACGGATGGTATTTACATTTTTGCTGAAAAAAGTGATAAACTTGTTGCACCTTTCTTCTGTGTCTACTGTTTGAGAGTGAGTTTGCGGTTTGAGGATGTAATTTATGGTTGAGAAAAGTTGCTTGAAGTTTCCAGGGCTGTTGTTGATAATTTTGAATTGATTTTTTCAAGGTCCCTATAGAAGATTTGACGTTTGAGTTTGGTTTGGGGGGAAAGGAGTGACAGCTCCATTGGGATAGTCTTGTGGTCAGACACACCCAGATCATATGTTAGAAGGTTGCTAATGGGGGCGGAGTTGGATATGACCAGGTCCAGTGTGTGCCCCCTGGAATGTGTGGGGCCATCAACATGTTGTTGAAGGTTGAGGCAGTCCAGTATTTGCAGAAACTCTGCTGCAAAATTACAGGATGGGTTGTCTACATGGATATTAATATCACCAAGTATCATAATGTTGGCAGAGGTGGTGCAGAGTGTTTTAAGAAGGTCATGTATCTCTGAGATGAAAGTCATATTGGGTTTGGGGGGACGGTAGGATGAGGAGCATTGTCAAGTTGAGGGGGGGTTTATACTTAAATGCTAGGCATTCAAATGAGGACAGTGCAGGAAGGGGGAGGGGTGTCAGCTCCAAGTCCTGTGTATGCGGGCTCTCTCCAGGTCATAGGTGGATTAATGACCGGGCCTACCGGGCCCAGGCCCAGGGGGCCAGAGGCCCCAAGGGGCCAGGCCAACTTGGCCCCGCGGCCGCGACCCAAGCAAAACTACTTTTGCAAAAATAATAATCTTAGGCCCCAAGGGGCCAGGTCAACTTGGCCCCGCGGCCACGACCCACAGAGGGCCTGAGGTCCTAAGGGGTCAGGCCAACATGGCCCCGCGGCCATGATCCATAGACGGTCAGAGGCCCCAAGGGGCCAGGCCAACTTGGCCCCGTGGCCACGATCCATAGAGGGTCAGAGGCCCCAGGGGGCCAGGTCAACTTGGCCCCGCGGCCACGATCCATAGAGGGTCAGAGGCCCCAGGGGGCCAGGCCAACTTGGCCCCGTGGCCACGATCCATAGAGGGTCAGAGGCCCCAGGGGGCCAGGTCAACTTGGCCCCGCGGCCATGATCCATAGACGGTCAGAGGCCCCAAGGGGCCAGGCCAACTTGGCCCCGCGGCCATGATCCATAGAGGGCCAGAGGCCCCGAGGGGTCAGGCCAACTTGGCCCTGATCCATAGAGGGTCAGAGGCCCCAAGGGGCCAGGCCAACTTGGCCCCGCGGCCACGACCCACAGAGGCCCCAAGGGGCCAGGCAAAATTGGCCCCGCGGCCATGATCCACAGAGGGCCAGAGGCTCTCAATCATTATTATCAAAGCTAATTCTCAAATTGGATGGATCACACAACCTCACTCACATATTCTTTATCAATTATTAAAGGTTGTTTCTGAATTTTGATCACAGAACTTAATGCAAATATTCTTGATTGATTGACAAAGCTCATTCTCAAACTTTGATTACACAACCTTACTCTGACAAATTATCATTATCAAAAAGCTCTATCTTGAATTTGGATCACAGAATCTCACTCAAGTATTCTTAGCTGTGCCCCTCCCCCATCGAGTCTTTCATAAACCGGTCTGTTCTTTTAGAATCTCCTCATTTGGTATTTTGAACTCGTGAGAGACTGCTCAAAATTTGGTTTCCTTTCCCTCAGTTCAGACTCAGAGATAATTTGAAATCATTCAACAAGAAGTTTAACGCGCGCACACACACACACTTGAGTTGAGCATTACTTGGAAATTCTTATATTTTCCATTTTGCTGTTACTATCAGCATCTTCCCATTTTGTCCTTTTCTTTCGAAAAAGTTTACAGTCTGACATTTGTCACTGCTGTCAGTTAATAACTTTTTGGTCTTTGACCCATTTTGTCATTTTCTCGATTCGATCGTCACTGACCACTCTCTCCTGTCTGGCAGACATCGTTGCTGCCATCATAGCTAGCAAGCTGCCTGCAGATAGCAACATTTTGGTGTCCTTTGTGAAAATATTTAGATAGAAGACAAAAGTGCACAAAGTTGTACAATTATTATCTTTTCAAAATATTTGTTTCACTGTCAGTGTGATTGACCGACTTTGCCGCTAGATTTCGTGTCTTTTGGCCATACCTGGCTAGCGACTAAAAACATCATTTAGCGACTTTTTGGTTGTGAAGATAAGTGGTAAAAGCAGATCTGCCTGTTGGTCTTCCCACATTTTGCCATTTGGTACTTTGCACTCTTGTTGGTCACTCCAAGGCATTTGTCCCTGCCTTCAGCTAGTCACTTGGCTCTTTTGGAATATATTTCACTGTAATTGGCTCTCTCTCTCTCTTTCTCCTCAGTACAAATCAGTCTGTTCCCTTGCCATTTAGACATTTTCTTGATTCGATCATCACTGACCACTCTGCTCTCCTGCTGTCTATCAGACGAATCAGTTGATTCTCTGCTCTCAATTGTCTATGCTAGTAAGCTGTTATTCTCTGCTTTGGAGTGTTGATGCTGGGTTGCTAGTTTTCTAAATCACCTCACACACTTGAAGGAAGCAGCACCGATCATAAACACACAAACAAACTCACACACACACACACACACACACACAGTTGGTTTATCTGTTGTGATAGGCAAAGAGCCAATGTGCAAAGAAAGAAGGGAAATATGGATCATAAACGTTTAAGTGGAGGAGCTAGAAAAAAAATTCAGCAAGAAAAGAAAAAAAAGGAATCAGTTTTAATTGAGAGTGTTCCAAATATCTCCAGCTTCTTCAGTACAAAGACATCTGCTGAAAGCAATTCTATAAATGCTACTGCAAATTCAGCTAAGGTTAGCAATGCACCTGAGCTAGCATGTAGCTCCCAAGATCCTGAGACCACTACAAGTGTAGACACTGAACCAAATGCTTCTGATGCTTATGATTCAACCAATTCAGCAGTAGCCAGTTGCTCGGATGAATGTGAGGTCACTGCACCTCTGGACAGCATAAAAAATGAGCTGAATCTTTCTTCAACACCATCTACAGTGACAACTCTACCTAGTGATCCCGCTAAATGGGCTGAGACCCTCACTGAGTCAATGAAGGAAGTTATTATTCAAAGAGGTGCAAAATCATTTCACAACCATCACAGCCATTATCCAGCTTCTGTGAGGATCAGTGGGCTAGGAGGCAAAACCTGATGCCTAAACAATGAACATTTTACTTCACACTTGCCCAATGGACAACGAGTACAAAGAGAGTGGCTGATGTACTCTCCCTCTACTGGTAATGTTTACTGCTTTGCATGCAAACTGTTTTCCCCAAAAACGCATTCTTTTGTGACAGGCTATTGTGATTGGAAACACTCAGAAAGATTTGGTGAACATGAGCGAAGTGCTGAGCACATAACCTGCATGCAAGCAGTCTTGAACCGCGCCAAAGGTGCCACGGTTGATGCAGACCTGTTCAAACAGTTTCAGGCAGAGAGCAGCTATTGGAGGCAGGTGTTACAAAGAGATGTTGCAGTCATTAAATTCCTTGCAGAAAGGGGCCTTGCATTTAGGGGTAAAAATGAATCGTTAGGGTCTCCTCTCAATGGGAACTACCTTGGTATTCTGGAGGTCCTGGCTGAATTTGATCCCTTTCTAAAGGATCACATCAGAAAGTTTGGGCAGATGGGTCGAGGTAATACCTCATATCTGTCCTCCACCATTTGTGAGGAATTCATTGAATTGATGGGTGCAAAAACCAAACAGGCTATAGCAGATGAACTGCAAGCAAGCAAATACTACTCTATCATTGTGGATTCAACCCCAGATTTATCTCATGTGGACCAATTGACATTCATATTCCGTTTTGTTAGCAAAGAGGGCAGTGTTGTTGAACGCTTTGTGGGTTTTGAGCCCATTACTAGCCATACAGGTGAAAGTTTGGCTAACTGTGTCATGTCTGTGTTGGAAAATCTAGGGTTAGAGCTGTCAAATTGCAGGGGGCAGGCTTATGATAATGCCAGCAACATGTCAGGGAGGTATAATGGGTTGCAGGCTCACTTAAAGAAAAGCAACCCATTAATACACTATATTCCATGTGCAGCTCACTCTTTGAATTTGGTGGGAGTCAACAGCATTGACAGATGTGGAAATGAAGTCTCTAAGTATTTTGACTTGATTCAGTCTATTTACAACTTCACAACTGCATCCACACACCGATGGGACAGGGTATTTGGCAATTCCAACATAGATCTCACACTTAAAGCTTTATCCAACACGCGTTGGAGTTGCCGTGCAGAATCTACCAAAGCACTGTGGCAGAACTACAGTAAAATAAAAGCAGCACTACAGGTTATTTCCACTGATGACACAGAGAAACGAGACACACGAACTGAAGCTGACAGTCTAGTGCGGAAGCTGGATTCACTTGAGATGGCCTTCATGGCAGGCTTTTGGGACACTGTTCTGTCCAGATTTCAGGCCACAAGTCTGCAACTTCAAAAAGCAGACATGGACCTTGGTACAGCAGTTAGATTGCTGGAATCTCTGCGCACCTTTGTTCTCTCCCAAAGAGATCTATTTGATCATTTTGAGCAGAAAGCCTTAAACATGTTGGGTGGCACCCCATCTTACAGGGCTGAACGGACGAGGAAACGTAAAAAGTTTGCTGATGAATCAGCATCCCCAGATGTTGTGCTTGAGGGAAGGCAACTATTTCAAATAGAGACATTTATTGCCTCTATTGATCAACTGAGTTCAAGCCTTAATCACCGTCTGGAGGCCTACAAACATCTGAACAATTTGTTCAGTGTCCTTTTCTCTTTGGATACAGAGTCCAATGCTTCAGTCCTTCACAAGGCCAAGATTCTCACTGAATCATACCCATCTGACCTCAATGAAAGTCTTGGACAGGAGCTTATACAGTTCAAATCTTTTATACAGCTCAACAACACTGATGAGGAGAGGACCCCTTCAGGACTGCTCAAAACAATAATACATTTTGGACTACAGCCTACGTTTCCTAATACATACATTGCGCTACAGATTTTTCTCACTCTACCGGTCAGTAACTGTGAGGGAGAACGCTCATTCTCTCTTTTGTCAAGAGTAAAAAATGAGCTGCGCACAAGAATGACTCAGAAAAGATTAAATGCGTTATCTCTAATGGCAATTGAGAGTGAGCTGACAAGAGAGTTGGACTTCAATGATGTGGTGGATGATTTTGCAAAATTGAAAGCACGAAAGAAACCCCTTGCTTAAAGGTGCACTGTGTAAGATTTTTAGGTTATTTCCAGAATTCACCCATTCACTAATGTTAGGCTACCTGTTTTCATGAATACTTACCACCACCATAAAATTCTAAGTATCCATTATGACTTGGAGAATTGCACTTTCGCCATTTCTGGGAAGTGTCACCTGGATTGTAAAGATAGGATTGACTTTAGGCAGAAGCTTGGTGCTTTCTCTGGCAAACTGAACCTCAAGCTTCATTCTCTGCAGCTTTGCATTCTTGTGCAGACTTTCATCCACAAGGAACTTTTCAACTTCCCACTATCGTGAAGGGGCCATCAAAAGATTTCAGTGTGTCCAGCATGTCTAGTCTCTTACTCTCCTTTCTTTGAGCCATCTCTTGTTTCTCATCTGCCCTACTCTCGAATTTTGCCTTCATGAATTTACTCCAGTTGAGTTCAACCTCCCTTTTTGCTTGTGCTGCTGCCTTGAAACCTCTGAAGCTCCTGGCACTTCTGTAAAATTATTGACCTATTGACTGCGTTCAGTGTGCCCAACTTCTTCAGTTTGTAGTCCACCTTGCCACATTGTCTCTCCATCCCAATGTTGTGCACAGGGGTGCCATCAATGTTACTAGCCTGTTCACTGACAGGGTCCATTGGGAAGGTCTCCTCATCCATCCTCTGCCTGGCCAGGACAGTCTTCAGATGGGGCAGCATGAGATCTGTCAGCTGCTTCACTTCATCCAAGTATTCGGCAGCCACGTCTGACACTGAGTTCAGGACATGTCCAGTGCCTGTCCAGCCACTATAGCATTCTTGGAAATGGGCTATCTTGACCTGCATGCAGCCCTTGTACCATGAACTGGCCTACACCTTTCTTTGTGGTGCTCTCCGATGCATGTTATCATTTTACCTTTCTCCTTCTCCTCAAGCTTAACCACAAATAGATACAGACTTTGAGCCTCAATTTGCTGCACAGCTGCCGTTATGCCAAAGTGTTTTCCTAAGATATTATTTTATTTTTAATGATAGAAGGGAGGAAAAGGGGGCAAAAATCATGTCCGATTTAGTTTTTTGGGTGGGGTGGGGGGTTTATTTCATGATAGCTACCAACTTCCAATACATAATATCTCTCAAATGACCCAATGCACCATCACTGAAGTGGGCATAATCATTTTCCAAAATGTTTATTTTTAGGCCATTTATCCCCTCCACCTGTGTCTGTGTGAAACCTGTGCTTGTCAGTGTCTGTGTGGTATACCTAATAGTGTGTGTGCAGTATGTGCACTCTTCTGTACAGGACAGTGTGCATGTCCGTTCACAGTATACAGTATTTCTTGCATAGTGCGTGCGTGTGTGTGCGCCCGCACGCGCGGGGGGTTGAGGGGCCAAGACCATGTCAGGCCCAGGGGGCCAAAATTTCTTAATCCGCCCCTGCTCCAGGTAGCTGTAACCGGGGGGGCAGACTTCATTAAGGGCTGAATAGAACCCTGGCTGGAGCCATGTTTCTGTAAGACACATGAAGTTTAATCCCTTGTCTGTGATGTGGTCGTGTAGGAAGGATGCTTTGTTTGTGAGGGATTGTGCATTAAAAAGTTCTATTTTAAGTGTTGATGCTGTGGTGAATCTCTGTAGAGGCAGTAGTACACTGAAATCCACAACACGTTTTACAGTCGGCTTGGTGTGGCAAGGCAACGCGTTGTTTCCTATGCAGCTCGGCTGAGCATGCTTCGATCTCGTGATGTTTCCCGTGTTCTTAGCGCCGAGAGCGGCACCACTCTGATGACACGAAAGACGTGCGACCGCTGTCCAGATAGATGGAATGTTAGTTGTGGGCTGGCCAGGCTGATGGTAAACAAACTTTCGACGGAAACTTCTGTGAATGTAACGTGGACGGCGCCATGGTCAAAGTTCTTTGATGGCTGTGTTGCACGTAGCAGTGCAGTTGTTGCGGTTGTTGAGAGCCAGCAGCTGTGGAATGGAGTACATGAGCGTCATGCCGGTCGCCGAGAGTGTTAGCCGGGAGATAACCGTTAGTCAAACACGGTTGGTGTATACCACTGACAGCGGGAGGTGACCAACAATCCGTTGATGTTGGAGGTTGATATCAGTTGGTGAGTAAAGCCTCCAGTTTTGTATCAAGCCGTAACTCAAAATCTTAGACTGTGAAACTATGTAAAACGATAAAACTCAAAAACAACAACATTCAAAATAAAGTTGTTTGAGAAGCGGCAAACAGCGACCGCCAGCGTCCTCTCCGACACGATCTATACCGTTCCAAGTCTGCTATTGGCAGGACTTTCAAAGGCAGGGCAATGCTGTAGTGTCCATCCTTCAAGATCACTGTCTTCTTAGCCAACTTCAGAAACTTAGAGTCTTCCTTTGACAGCCCCACATGCTCATCACAGCTGCTCTCAGGGAAGTCCATCTTGAACTGTTGTTTCCATAACTTGTCTAATGTAACAGCAGAAATCCTGTTGGTAGTGACTGTGGACGGATAATTTGGTTTTCCACAGCATTCTTGTTCAAGTGGCCCATTCACTGTCCAACCGAGCATCGTTTTAATGGCAAAAGGTCCGTCACCTTCAGCTCTGATGACCTCCAAAGTTTCGAGAGTTCTGGAGAGGTTTCAGAAGCTCCACCTGTGCTTTTATCTCAGGCAAATGAACATCCTTCAAATGTGGTCATTTATCCAGGTCTCTTTGCTTTAGGATGTTACTCAAGTCTACAGGCATTCTATGCTGAGTGAAGAGGTCAGGCATGTCACAATACATATTCCTGTCCAATCCAGCGATTTCGAGTTCAGGCACAATAAAGCTGTCCATCACTTTCTCTTGTCCCATGGTGCATAAAAGAATCTTTGTTTTTCTCCCAGAGATTCAGCTGTGCAAAAGGATGCTGAACTCCTTTGATCTAGAAAGGCATGTTTCCACTGTTCTTTGACCTTTTTTTTATTTTACTTTGACTGGCACAATGGAGAGCTTACAGTCTTGTTCCCTGGCCCCAGTAGGACCACTAGTCTGAACTGTGACAGGAGTGTTATCTGCTTCAGTGTCAAGTTTGAAATCGTTCTTCTTGTGGTGGATATGAAGTATACTTGCATGTCTGAAACCACATATTTTACATAAAAGGCGATTTCTGCATTCTTTGCTCATGTGCCCTGTGCTCAGACAACCAAAAAAGATATTATTCTTCTTAAGAAATGTAATCTTCTCATTATGAGGTTTCTTATTAAACAGAAAACATAAATCCAGTTTGTGTCCACCTTTGCAAAATAAACAAATCTTCACAGCAGTCTGATATTCTTAAACCTCTGAAGAATTATTTCTCTTTACTCTCTTCGGAAGTGTCTGTGGAACAAAAGTCTTTGCATCTGCTTCAAGGATCTCAAGAGCATTTCCTTTTGTTTTAAATAGGATTCCATGACATTGGACTTCAGTGAAGCTTTCCATTGAGCTGCAGATCCATTTACAGCACTTTTACTTTTGCAGCAGTTGCAGCTATTTCAGCTTCAAGCTGAAGCTGTTCTTTCCTTTTTCTCAGTCGCTCCTCTTGTCCTTCCAGAGCATATTTTTCTTTCAGCATATTTTGATGTGTGAGCAACCATTTCAGCGTCCGCCCTGAGACGTTCAGATGCAGTTGATTATACTTTGGAGCTTGACCTGCTCCCTTGATTTGAAACACTATTAGATGGCAACACATCCTCATGGTTGTCATGCTGGGGATTAACAGACAATTCAGGTTCCACATGCTCTTGAACCTCCATTTCTCCTCCTACTGGAGTTTTCTCTGACTGTAACATGCCGGAGGATGGCCTGCTTGAGCATTTATTGTTTTCAGAAAGCCATATTTCAACGTCCTCAATAAACTCCTTATTGTATTTAGTGATGCTTGCGAACCATGTGTTTTGCTTATGTTTCTCATGAAGTGGAATTAAAGTCAACAGCGATTCATGCAATGCATTGGCATCCTTAGAGAGGTGTCTTAACTCATCCAACTATAACATTACTTGATGAATAGTTTTCATCATCTTTCATTAGCTCTTTGAGAGACTTAATTACACCTTTCATTTTGCTTACAGTCGTTTTCCGTTCTGTTTGGATCGTTTCAATTTTATTTGCGAGAGCTTTCTCAGTAAGAACGATAGTTATTTTATCCTTTTCAGGTTTTTCACCAACAGATGCAGCAGATGATCCACTCATTTTACGTCATTTGCCAAAATCCAAATTGAAGGAAACTTCAAAGCACCAGCTTGCTGAAATCACGCAGAGTGACAGCCCACACGCACACCAAAATCCCGCAGCCACAGTCCAGCAAAACATAGCGGGGGGCGTGTCACAACAACATCTGCACCTGGCAGAACCAAGCTGCATTCAAACAGCACAAACCCGCCGGTTACATACTCCCACTGTCTTTTCCTTCTCTCTCAAGTGATCCGCTTTCGTAGGGGCGGGGTGGCGGTGTTGTGCGGGCTCTCGTTGCCGTTCCTGCTGTGCGAGAAGCTCTGTTGCCGTCGTTTTTTGCTGACAAATATTGCCGACAGTCAAACAAACTGAGTCGCCGAGCAGCTGAATAGGGCAATTCTTGTCGACGCGCTCGCTATTCAAAACTTGAGTCCAAGCTGCAGTTAAGATCCTTTTATTGTTATTGATCTTCAAAAAACCAATGCAGCATAAAAACGGGTCCACAGGTTTGAGCTGTGATCAAAGGCAAAAGGAGAACAAAAAAAAAACATCCAAAGCTTGCGGTCAGCAAAAAGTAGACATCACCCATCACCCAGTCACTCAAACTCCCCAGGTGAGCAAAACAGGTGATCTTACAAATCACTACCGACACCATGTGATCAGAACTATGCTTATCCACCACAGCACTAAATAAAAATTGGGTATTTTGTATTGCCAACCACAGTTTGTTTGCATGTTGATGACAAACACCAAATATAGGTTTCTGAATAAATGCTGGGAGTCCAATAGCTCCCTCAACAGTAATAGAAGTTTAATCACAGTGTGTTTATTGTTGCAGAAACACACACACAGCAGCGAAAGGAGGAGGCAGGGAGAGAGAGACTGCTGCTGCTCCAGTTCTAAAATGGAATTAATCTCAGTTTTATACATATGTTCATGTACATATACTCCAAAAAACTTAGAATTTGGGTGAAACGATTATCATATCTTTGTATTTGACTATGCAGGACTAGAAATAACATATTAATGCACATGCATACACACTGGAACTGCTCTGTTTGTGTGGCAAACATAATTTCTGAATATGCCAAGGACTCTTCTTTGGGGGAACAGTTACTTTGTATTTTAACTTCTCATTGAGGCATTCCTTGTCACGGATATGACCCTGAAGAAACCACCACTTTATCTGAACATTACTGGATCACACTAACAAGAGGTATCCAGTAAATTGTTTTGCTAACCAGTTGCATAGCTGCCATTGTTGGGAGTAACTGTTATTTTTTTCAATAACGGAGTAATCACATTAATTACTTTTCCAATTTCGGTAATATCGTTACATTACAATATAATGTGGGTCATTATTATATCAATAAAGTGACTTTTATTGATTATACCCTCTCCTCTCTGGGAGAAATATTTTTCTAGTGCAGCATCAAAGCAGACACTCCAGAGGGTGGGAATAAGACTGTTTCATTCATCATGTTGAATTCAACCATATATGCAATCACAAACAGAGACAAACACACCCTCATTCTTAATGCACATTCACACACATGCATACACACAGGAAGATTAATAGTAACATAATGTTAAACTCTATTATTTGAACTTTTTAGAATGTGTTCTTCTTTATGCTATGTCAAATAGTATTGCAGATGACTGAGAGTGTGCGTTGTTGTTATGTTTGTCTGTGTTAGCCTTCTAGCTTATTCTAATCATTGTCTGTCCTTTGACCAGACAGCTTCAGAAAAGGTCACTGAAAGTGTATAAGTAATACCTCTAGCTACCAGATTATCGCTCAGTTTTTCTGAAAATATTTTGACACCTATCCACGAGTCTTTGTCAATTCTGGTGGCTTGCACTTGAGTGGTCCTGTTGCCCCCTGTTTGTTGTTGTGATGACCCGGGTAACTGAGAATTTGCAAAGGCACAAAGCCTAGTCATCATCTGGAATTTTGAGACAAAACTATCCTTCAATAAGCAAAATGTAATCTGAAGGTTAAATAAAAATTCATAATAATAATAATAATAATAATAATAATAACATATTGAAATCACTGGTTACACTGTGGCAGAAAGCTGAATTACATGGTTCTTTGGTTTTAAAGTTACCCTCTTTCTGTGTTCACCTCTTCATCTTCTAATGTTCCTGATACCCTATGAGCTAGTATCAAGATAATAACCAAACATTCAGATTTTTATCAAATAGTCACTAAATGGTGAGGCCATGATTCTGAATCTACCTTAATGCTTATGAAAGTTTCTGCTTCCTTTCAAAGCAAAGCTTGAGACTAGAAATGTTTCAGTGTGTCTATGTTTTCACTTGTGTACTCTTAATTTTTGTGTTTTAATGTTTAAAAATTCTGGAAAATAAAGCAAATGTTATAAGAGTTAATTGACATATTACTCATAGTGATGAGCGTTTAAGACATCCATCCATCCATCAATTTCATCCTGCAATGCTTTGCGAGTAGAAGACAGATTATAGGTTTCAGCACCTATATAATCTGACTCTGTATTTCAGTATGCAGGCATCATCCTGAAGAATTTAAAGTATGTCTTTTCACGAGTAGAAGAAGGAGTGAAGAATCAGTATATTGGGAGCCTTGCTTCACTCTATTTCTTGGGTAGAGGGGGTGGGGTCTTAGAGGAGGATTTGTTTAGAGGCTGGTCCAGATATGTCAGTGTTTTTTTCACCGAGAGAATAACGACCCAGCAACGTGAACTTCTAAAGAGGTTGGAAATATGGGCCCCAATTTCATCCATTTTCCAACACCGTGCATGAAAATGTAAGGCCAACATGTTTTTTAATATTCTGCTATCTGTATGGAAAGCTTCCAAACAAACACATCTAGGGATGTAAAATGCTTGTTCCCACATCTGCTTGCACATAGAGACCATTGCCCGCTTTTAGTAGCTCTTGTTTCCCATATTGCACTAAAGAGAATCTTTCGGGTATCAATTTCCTGATGGAGAGTACCCTTTTCGGAGATATTTTGTAGATTAAATGTAAGGGGTTGTTTCACCACCTTTGTTGATGTGGGGGATTGCGAGTCTCAGAAGAGCCCATTCATTATACGTCAAGTTGCACGTATCTGACAAGGGCATGAGCTCCTCTTTCCTGGGTCAAGTTGGTAAAATTGGAGTTTGCCTATTCACTTTGGACAAAGCCATCTGCCTCCGACATAGATAAAATGTAGATTTCGGGGGGGGGGGGGCATATGGCTTGAATCTTGGAAGATCGAGTTTGGGGTTTGACACAGAAGAGTTGTCCCAGTTGAAAGGATTTGTCGATTGTTTGAGGTTCTTGAAGCTGTTACTTTTCTCATAGAGGATGTGTCCCGAGGTCATCCTTAATGTTTTCCATTTCTCTGGGTTGGATGATTACGACCTCGCACACTGCATCTGTGTCATCGAAAACGGTTGAGCCTGGTTCATCAGCCATTTCTGTAGCAGAGATCCATGAACTGCTTTTCCAATTTGTGGTCCTTGTTTTTTGAAACAGGAATGTTTTACTTAACACAATTTATTTGACCATATTTAAGCTGGAAACTCCACCCACAAGTTTAGAAGGTGGTATAGTTATGTGGTCTCAACATGCCTTTTAGCATCTGGTCGTCTTTAAATCAGTCATAGGTCACAAGTCGTACACTCAACAAAAATACAAACGCAACACTTTTGGTTTTGCTCCCATTTTTTATGAGATGAACTCAAAGATCTAAAACTTTTTCCTCATACACAATATCACCATTTCCCTCAAATATTGTTCACGAACCAGTCTAAATCTGTGATAGTGAGCACTTCTCCTTTGCTGAGATAATCCATCCCACCTCACAGGTGTGTCATATCAAGATGCTGATTAGACACCATTAGTGCACAGGTGTGCTTTAGACAGCCCACAATAAAAGGCCGCTCTGAAAGGTGCAGTTTTATCGCACAGCACAATGCCACAGATGTCGCAAGATTTGAGGAAGCATGCAATTGGCATACTGACAGCAGGAATGTCAACCAGAGCTGTTGCTCGTGTATTTAATGTTCATTTCTGTCACAGGTCTTAGGCTACATGTCATAAATCTTAGGTCACAGGTTGCATGCCATAGTTCACACATCTGGTAGTCATAAATCTTTGGTCATAGGTCATGCATCTGGTAATCATAAATCTTAGGTCATAGGTCACACTATCATAAATCTTAGGTCATAGGTCACTGGCTGACAGGTCGTAAATCATAGGTCATATGGTGAAGTCATATCGGAAGTGGGAGGAGGCTAGAGGCGGGATCAGGGCAACTGTCACTTTGGAATGTGGGCGGGGTTTTCATGATTTGACAAAAGGGATGGTCATCTATCTCCTATGTGCTTTACCTCAAGTAGTCGCCATGTGTGTGTAAGGTTGTGCATTTTGATGTGCAAGTTGCTTGGTAGTTTAGTCCCACTCCTCGTTAGACTAGCAGCTTGTCTGAGAAGACTAGTCTTCCGGTTCTCCATTAGCAGCAGCTCAGCGAGGCTACTCTGTAGAAGGAAAATAATTACACAGGTCAATTATCTAAAAAGGTAGAGCACACATTATACATTGTTTTATGTTATTATTGTAACTCATATTATATTTTGCACATTAACATCTGTATTTAATGAGAACAGACTATATGCCGGTTGTTCTTTATAAAAACTGAATGCACGCATTAAGAGTTACATAAAACTCAAGGTTTCTGATGGAGTGAATTAGGCGAAGTTGGAAAAGAATGATGAGATGTGTTGTAAGCTTTCTTGTTACATGCTAAATACAGACTGCAGTAATTCAGTTGTTTATCCTACAACTAGTGGTAGTGTATTACAGTTTTACATAGTCTACCCAAATCTGCCACCACTGACAGAATTGTTCAGTTTTGTGATTGAGAGAGGCCGTTATTTTTCTCCATTTTATACATGTTAAATGTTATGTCAATCCAGTCGTCTAAAGTTGGTTTGTCTTGTGATAACCATCCATCCAACCATTTTCTTACTCGCTTTATCCCTCATGGGGTTTCGAGGGGTGCTGGTGCCTATCTCCAGCATTTCAATGGGCGAGAGGCGGGGTACACCCTGGACAGGTCGCCAGTCTGTTGCAGAGCGACACTCATGTGATAACCATTTTTTGTAATGTTTTTCTTACTTGCTGTTAATAAAATAGTCAAATATTTATTTATTTTTGGAGCTTCTTGTGAAATTATACCAAAATGCATAAGCTTGACTTCCAAAGGAATGTTCTGCTTGAAAATATCTTGTAAGACACTATTTATGTATTTCCAGTAATCTTTTATAACTGGGCAGTCCCAGAAGACATGATAATGGTTTGCATTTTGATTTCTACATTTTCTCCAACATGTCGGAGGATTTCCATCATAGTGGCATTTCTTAGCAGGTGTGATAAAGAATCTTACCAGATTTTTCCATCCATATTCTTGCCATTGTAGAGATTTATTGTATGTCCATTGGTCTCTCCACATTATTGCCCATTCCTCCTCTGTTATTGTTAAATTGCCCTCTCTCTATCGTCTTGCCTTGATATGTAGGGTTGAAATGTTTTTGAGATCTATTAGGTTTTTATAGGTAAGTGAAATCATTTTCCCTTTAATTTTTGAATTATAGGCATTAATAAAAAATTCCATTAGGTTTATATTCTTGTCAGTAATTGGCCTTATTTTTAATTAACAAAATGTTTTATTTGTAAATATCGATAAAAGTCCTCTTTGTCCAAAGAACATTTTGTCTTGAATGTTTCAAAATCAATTAAGAATTTGTTGTTCATTATTGTGCACATAGCAGTGATTACCTTGGATGTTTAGTCCTTACACCTGGTGTCCAGTTTGTTTGGTGGTCATATGCAATCCATTTTATGATTGCCAGGTCGTTCTCCAGTGCATTTTTTTAACCATAGTTTTCCTCACTCTAAGGGTTGTTTTCATCCACCGGTTATCTAAATTATTTATGAAACTCTGTAGATTTGCATCGGCCAAAATTGCCTATACAGGAATGGGTGCCGCCTTTGTTTCAATAGTTTTCCATTGAGCATTATTTGTTGGGTCACACCAGTATATTAGTGTTCTTGCTTGTGCTGCTAAATAATAATCTCTAAGGGAAGGTAACCTCCAATCTCCCATTTCTTTCCTAATTGTAAGACCTTATATCCAATTCTAGGTCTTTTACCTTGCCAAATATATCTTGATAATAGTTTGTCCCATCCATTAAAAACTTTTTGATTTATTTCAATTGGTAAAGTTTGGAATAAATATAACAGACTGGGCAGTCTGTTCATCCTAATCGAGTCAATTCTTGAGCTAAAACTTGTGAGTGAGATTCCATTTTGTGATATTCTCTTTAATTATTTTTTGCATGGGAACATAATTATACTGGAATAGTTTTTCGAGGTCCTTTGGTATAGTAATGCCTAGGTATTTCAAATGATCAGTGTGCCAAGCTAAGGGGTACCTGTTTGGATTTCCTGCGGTGGAGTATAATTATAAGACAGCAACTGGGTTTGATAATATTAATTTTGTATCCTGATAATTGACCAAATTGTTTGAATAATTGCTGCAAAACTGGGGGAGAGTGGGTCGGTTGTTCCACATAAATTAATATATCATCTGCATAAAAAGCCAATTTAAGTTCTATCCCTTTGATAATTATTCCTTTAATTAGGAATAATTATCAAAGGAATAGGAATAAATTAGGTGGTTCTAAATATAATGCAAAAAGTAACGGTGACCACGTACACCCTTGTCCAGACCCTCTTTCTAAAGTAATTATGTCTGATAAATTTCCATTAACTTTAATCCTCGCTGTGGGATTATTATATAATGCCTGTATTGTTTTTTTATATTATTGTGTAGTCCAAATTTATGTAAAATCCTGAAAAGAAAATTCCAGTCAACTGAATCGAATGCTTTTTCCGCATCTATACTGATAACAATGGCTTTCAGTTTACATTTTTGTATGTGATCTATAATATGTAGTGTCCTTCTTATATTTTCCTGTGTTTAACGTTGTCATATGAAACCAGTTTGATCGTTATGTATTAGGGAAGGGAGAAATTCTTCCAATCGTCAGCCATTATAGAAGTGAAAAGTTGATAATATTTAAAACAGATAACGGTCGGTATGATCCGCAATCCAGTTTATCTTTGCCCTCTTATGTATTACCGAGATTATTGCCTCCTTCCAGCTTGGTGGTGTTTGAGCTTTTTTCAGGGTCCAATTTAGTAAAGGGAGGAGGATTGGAATCAATTCTTTCTGAAATTCCTTATAAAATTCTGCTGTGACCCAGGTGATTGACATGGTTTTAATCTACTTATTGTGTTTTTTTAATTCTTTTTCTATAATGTCTGATGTCATTTTTTCTATTCTGTTCTTCGCTCATATGAGGTAGTTCTAGTGTGTGGAAATATTCATCAATAATGTTCTATAGTTCCTCCAGAGATTTGTGAACATAAGGTTTTATAAAATATTTCAAATGCTTCCTGGATGTTCTTCAATTTGTCCTTTAACAATTTTGATTTAGGGTTGCTGATCCTATGGACTGTATTTTCTGCTTTTTTCTATTTTAATTTCCATGCTAGTACCCTCATAGATTTTGATCCACCTTCATAGTGTCTTTGTTTAAGAAACATGAGGTTTTTCATAGTTTCCTGTGTTGCCATATCATTTATTTCATTTCTAATTCTCTTTAAATCTTCCAGTATATCTGGTGTACATTTTTGTTTTTGTATTAGATTTTTTATGAAATTCTTCTGATCTTTTACTTCTTATTTTTTTAAGTGTGATGACATTGCTATAATTTTTCCCCTCACAACCACTTTATGAGTATCCCATAATATCGGAGGAGATACTTCTCCATTGTCATTGAGATCTAGAAAAAAAGTGTTTTTTCCTTCCGTATTTCCAGTTTGAAGCCTTTCCTTTCTGGTAGGCTTTCTCCCTGGAAGAATCCATCTTAGGCTGCAAACTAATATATAAATCCCCTCCACAAATCAGAATGCCTTGTGTTTCTTTTACCAATACATTAGTTATTTTCTTCAAAAAATAAATATCACTCCCTGGAGGAGCATGTATGTTAAATAATGTTACAGGGTTTCCTCCAACATTGCCTCTCAAAGGCATAAACCTGCCTTCCTTATCCGCCAGTTCGTATAATTTTAATGTATCTTGTTTGAGATTAGAGTAGCTACTATGTCCTGATTTGTATGAAGAGAAGAACAATTGGTTGAAACCCATTCTTCTTAGTTTTTCATGTTCACTTTTGTTTATTTGGGTTTCTTGTAAGTACACTATGTAAGCATGTTCCTTCTTAATTTTTTATAAGATTTTACTTTGTTTAATTGGGTTGAGTAGACCATTAACATTAAAAGTAATTACATTTATCTTATTGTTGGCCATGTCTGACTGTCTTATTAATCATTTGTGGATGTCAGAAAGCAAATCTTAACAAATCCACTCTCCGAACAAATGTAAACAGTAACTTAACCATAACGAATAGAAAATAAACTTGAGACTCCAAGGTTGGGGTCCTGAACAAAATAACCTGAACTTGGCTAGGCCCTGGGGGAAGTCCTCCCTAGGAAAAGAGGGGAGGGCCCCCAACTACACTTTAGCTGATTTAGTCAATTTTGTGCGCATTCCTCCTTGGTACATTTTTTTAATTTTTCCGTCTAGGTTGGGGCTTTGGAATATATTCTATATCACCACAATAATGCCCGTAAGAGGCATAGATTTCAAGTACGTCTTCACATGTATAGAGCACATTGAAGAGAAACCTTTGTTCCACTACTTCAGTCACACAGAAGTAAGAACCTATTTGGTGGCAGAATGCTGAGTATTTCTCAAGCTGTCTCTAAAAGTCCCTCTTTAAGCAATCTCAAAGATACCATTAGACTAATGCATTGGCTTCCTTTGTATCTCACAATTGACAGTGTGTTCACAAAAATCCCAAACAGAACTGCCATTTGTTTCACATACATAGTGGCTTGGTTCAAGATTCAAGTCTATAAATCCATCACAGGAACAGAATCTGTGGATATGGAGAAGAACCACCCGATTCAAAGGATACCTACCTTCAGCACAGAGGACATTGACATGCTTCTACAGAAAATAGCTGTTATGGAGCTGAAAATCCGCCCACTCGAAGTGAATTATGATGTAAACACTGCGTATGGAAATTAAACAACGCTGCCTGTGATTCTAAACCGTGATCACCAGCCCAACAACTCAGCGAACAAACAGTTCCCTGAGGAAAATGAGATTCCCTGGACCACTCTGGGTGCAAGACCAAAGGATCAACGAACCCCACACCTAGACAAAGAAAACTGGCCGAGACTACAGAGAGGTGTCCCAAGACAAGTGAAACAACAATGGGCTGTTCTCACAACAAATGATAAGAGTAAACCTGCTGGAAATGTTGGAATTCCGTTACTCAACAGATTCGCTCCACTCCAACATGAGACCCAGGAGGATCACGCCAACAATCTAAGGTATGTCAACAATCTTCGCTCTAAGCTACCAGAGAAAAATCACGCCACAGAGCCAAGGACCCTGATATTATGCAATGTATCTGTAAATGGGAGTAAACATTTCTGTAACAAGAAAAACACAAAGGTGTTGATTTATAACCCTTTGAACTGTGGCCTAGTGTCTAATGTATCAGACATCCTTCCAAAGATCATGAAAAAACGTGCCCATTAAGTGTGGAGATGAGATTTTTTCCAGAGTTTTGATGCTAAACAAATAGCTGAAAAAACATGCAAACAAAAAAACTGTAACCTACATAGACAACTTTAACATCTTTTGGGAGAGGAGACATCTGTTCAACAGAGATGGTTTCTCTCTAAATAGGCCAGGTGCAACACGGCTGATTTCAAACATCTTCTATTCTGTGAACCATGCACAATCAGCTTTGTCCCAAAACAAAACTCTACAATTTTCTTTGTGAGAGCAGACAGCAAAGGAAAGGCGGAGGAGTGGCAACATTGTTTAATGCTTCACTAAAGTGTAAAAAGGTGTTTTTGGGAAAAATTTGACTCTTTTGAACATTTGGCTCTCCAGGTAAAGAGCCTGGTACGAACTATGTTTCTGAATGTTTACAGGCCTCCTAAGTCCACATCAAACTTTTTTAATGATCTTAGTGACCTCCTATGTGTGATATGCATTGATTATGACTGTTTTATTATTGTGGGAGACTTCAACTTTCACGTCGACAACCCTGAAGACAGAAGTGCAAAAGAACTGTGTGACACAGAAACTTTGTTTTAACTCAAGATGTTAAATAGCCAACGCACAAACAGGGACATATTTTAGACTTGATCATCACTAAAAGGTCTAAAGATTTCAGAGGTCAATGTAACTGATGTTGCCCTATCTGATTACTTTTCTCTTACCATTGAATGCATAATTTCCAGTGACTCATTTAGCCAAACGGACATCGTAGGAAAACGCACCTTTAAGGACAATGCCAAGGAAAGTTTTATTCAAGCTTACTCTGCTACGTCAACCTTGGGCTGCAACTCAATAGATAAGCTAGTAGATAACTTCCATTCTTAAGTCTCAGACATCATTGACTGCATTGCTCCAATTAAAGTTAAAGTTTTTTCCGGGAAGAAAAAAATCTCCTTGGAGAATGCTCCAGCAGTTAGAAGTGAAAAAAGGGAGTGTCGAAAAGCTGAACGCAGGTGGAGAAAGAACAGACTCCAGGTTCACTATAACATCTATAAAGAGAGACTTTACAGACATAACTTACAACTGAAAAATACAAGAGAATCTTTCCTCTCTGAGATCATCAACAAGAACATTAATAATGCTCGTGCGTTATTTGCTACAGTCGATAGTTAAAAAATCCTCCTGTGTCCGTGGCTTCTGAACTCCACTCCACCAGGGCCTGCAATGAATTTGCTAACTTCTTTACTGAGAATATCCTAAAGATTAGAGGATCAGTTTGTACATACAGTACATATCAAGTTCAGTACCAAAGTTCTTTTCAACTAGAATCGATCTTGACCAAATGTCCCAATTCAGCCAAATAAACTATAAGAGCTTACAGGAGATCATGCAGCAACTAAGTTCCTCCTCCTGCTACCTTGATGTTCTACCCACAGCTTTGTTTAAGAATGTTTTGCCTGTCATAGCGTCTGATTTGACTCAGATAATAAACACGTCCCTTCTGTCAGGAGTTTTCCCGCAGTCCCTAAATACAGCAAATATCAAACCACTGCTAAAAAAGAACAATTTAGACAAACTACTACTTCAGAACTACAGGCCCATCTCAAACCTCCCCCTTATCAGTAAAATTATTGAAAAAGCTGTGTTTCAACAATTAAACACCTTGCTCCACCGTGCTCACCACAGTATAGAGACCGCCCTTATCAAGGTGTTTAATGACATCCATGTAAATACTGACTGTGGAACATCCACAGTGCTGGTAATATTGGACCTCAGTGCGGCATTCGATACTGTCGATCACTCCATTCTGTTAGAACGCCTAGAGAACTGGGTCAGCCTCTCTGGTTCAGCTCTAAACTTGTTTAAATCCTACTTAAAAGGACAGGAATTTTTTTGTATCAGTAGCTAACTTTACATCAGAGATGACAAAAATCACATGTGGGGTTCCAAGGGTCCATCCTGGGGCCCCTCCTCTTCAATATCTACATGCTCTCCCTAGCTCAGATCATGGTGATCAGCTTTACATCACCATGTCACCAGGTGACTATTTACCAGTTCAAGCACTGAGGAAATGTTTAGACTTAGACAACTTTATTTGTCATTTTGTATGCACAGATTGCGTGCAGAACGAAATTTTGTTTGCATACAGCTTGAAAATTACAGTAAATTACAGGATAAAGTGCAGCAGTGATTTAAAGTAAACAATTGAAATGTAAACAATGCAGGAGAAAGAGACAGTGTGCGATCACAGTGTACAGGTGAGTATTTTTAAAAAAACATTTGTATGTGCAGAAATGATTGTGCAAAGGGCATTTGTGCAAGAATGCATTTTATAAATAAATGGCTGGATGTGCCAAAATTTTCCTCAATTGAATAAAAACCAAACTGAATTAATAATCTTTGGACCAGTAGAGGAAAAGTTAGCACGCAGCTTCAGTTGCTTCAGTTAGGAATGACTGATCAGGCCCGAAACCTGGGTGTAGTGATGGACTCAGACCTGAACCTCCAAAAGCATCTAAAGACAATTACAAGGTCGGCCTTTTATCACCTGAAGAACATTTCCAGGGTTAAAGGACTTATGTCTCAGCAGGATCTGGAAAAACTAATACATCTTTAGTCGAATTGATTACTGCAACGGTGTTTTCACAGGTCTGCCTAAAAAGTGGATCAGACAGTTGCAGCTGATCCAGAACGCTGCTGCCCATGTCCTCATTAAGACTAAGAAAGTAGAGCACATCACCCCAGTTCTAAAGTCCTTACACTGGCTCAGAGAATAGACTTTAAAATACTTCTGTTTGTCTATAAATCCCTGAATGGCTTAGCACCTAAATACATCACAGACTTGTTATCAGTGTATCAACCCTCCAGACCACTCAGGTCGTCTGGCTCCAGCCTTCTCTGCATACCTAGAACCAGAACCAAACACGGAGAAGCAGCATTTAGTTCCTATGCTCCACTTATCTGGAACAAACTTCAAGAAAACTGTAAAACTGCGGAAAGCCCGAGTTCCTTTAAATCAAGATTAAAAACACATTTGTTTAGGATTGCCTTCGACTGTTCTAGTTAAACAGTTCTACCGAAACATCACTAGTTCAACTTTTTTTAGTCCAACTGTTTTTAATGTTCTATTTTTGTTTCTACATTTTATTCGTACTTGCTTTTATTCTGTTTTATTTTTCCTATATTTTAATTATGTAAAGCACTTTGCATTGTCTCTATACTGAATTGTGCTATACAAATAAATTTGCCTTGCCTTGCCTATAAAAAGCGCGGGCTATTGTTCCTTCTTCTTTCAGGCAGCCTTGCTGTGTTGAGAAGACGTTCAGCTGATTCCTGCGTTGGACCCATACGTGGCTTCTGATTAGATTCTTGGCTGGTCCAAGCTGCCGCATTACTATTTTCCCCTGTACCCAATCAGGGGAAAATAGTAATGACTTTAAAATGAATGTCTTTAATGTTGATTTTCTTTAGTAGTTTTAGTTAAGTATCACCTGCTTAGTAATGAAGATGTTCTTATTTAAATATAAACCACGATGGGCCCTCCCAGGGCCTGAAAGATGCACAAGCCTGCAGCTGGGAGAAATCTCTCTTCGCATGACCGGGCAAATCAGATTTAAGTCTGCTGTCTTAACTTCAGCGTCAGGCACAGGAGGAAGAAATCCCTCCATGCCAAAAACAGCTTTGTTTATTTATCTTCAGCTGTTACAGGAAAGGTGACTTGAGACAGCGCGTATCAGGCTCCTTTACCTACTTCCCACGCTGAAAGAAAGAGGGAGCTGAAACAGAGACTGTGTGGACCGTCGATCTAGCCCCCCCCCACCACCACATGTTGCTGCTGCTAGGCTGCAGAGCTTCACGCTGGCCCGATGCTGAACAGACCAACGATTTTCCCTGCTTTTCAGTGCTCCTTCCTTGGATGGCCAAAGTGGACAAAACTCACACAAGGCACCGACAGGTTGGACAGAGAGACCCAAAGGGAAAGGTTACAATGGTCATTGGAAAAATTTTGTGATGCGTCCACATGTCTTTAAACAAAGTGGCTAATGGAATTAGCCCATGCTAGCATCCCGTTCCATGGCATTGCTGATATGTTTCAAATGTGTTTTATGGTTATAACAAACGTTATCTCCACAGGGGTTTCATACATTGATGGGATATCAATGTTTATGTTATCAGGCCACTCATTGTGACTAGAATAAAAGCCAAAGCTTTTAAAGTCAGCGCCGAAAATCCGCTAGCCAAAATGCTATTTAGCTCCTGGATACATCCGGTTCCGGACTTTCAAAAAGGAGCTTGTTTTAAAGCATAAGGCTTGTTTGTTTCACTCCACCGTCGTTCGATAGTACTCTGAGCCTTATTCCCGCATTAATATGGAATATTAATGTTGAATTAAAGGCATTTTGGTAACTTTAGGAGTAACCACTTTTAGCCACTGATCGATGCATCACCCCCTAGCTCCCGGAGGTAAAATCGCATAAATAACAGTAAGCGCGCTACTAAAGTAAATGATTTTACTGGGCAAATCATTCTTTAAAATGTAACTTTCTCAAATAATGTTTTGTGCAACTCTGGACTTGCATTGTGAATGCGTTGAAACAGATGTCAGATGTTGTTCTGAATTAGTTAAGATAATTTAACCTTAATTCACATTCTTTAAGATGAACTTTGGTTCTTTAACTCAAACAAAATGTAATTTGATCAAACAACGTTTCGTTTACTCGGGGTTCTCATTATGAATGGTTTGAAAACATGCCAAATGTTGTTCTAAATTAGTTATCTAACTCTATTCCATGCTCTGTGGATCAGATCTGCAGTAACCAAGGATTCACTGAATTATTCTAATTATGACCAACCACTTTGTTCCATCTTTTGTGTACCTTTGCATGTAAATAGTTCCTTAGCTTAGTTTCTTTTATCTTCATTTTGCTTAGTAGTTTAGTTAAGTTTCAGTAGCGAGGATTTGTTAATCGAAATATTGTGTTAATTCAGATAAACAGCATTATATAGTAATGTTATCTGGATGTTCATTTTATTTCTGTTATTAAATTATTGAACTTGAAGAGAAGTTTTCACTCCTTTATTTTATGTATGTGGAGAGTTTGCTGTTAAAAGATTGCTAGTGCTCAAATTGATCCCTTTCAACCATTGTCCTGATATCAGCTTTAGAGCTGATATCCTCCAGACAATACTTAACAGACAGAGAGTTATTTATTAAACATTACACAACTTTAAACAGTGTATAATTGCACAACAGTGCTCTGTTAGGAACATACCGTGTAATCAGATCCCTAATATATGATGGAGCGTGATTATTAAGGGCTTTATACGTGAGAGGAAGAATTTTTAATTCTATTCGTGATTTAACACAGAGTCAATAAAGGGAAGTTAAAATTAGACAAACATGACCTCTCTTGTTGATTTTCATCAGAACTCTTGCGGCAGCATTTGGGATCAGCTGAAAATTTAGAACTGCATTGATTTGACTTCCTGATAATAAAGAATTACAATAGTCCAGCCTTGATGTAACAACTGCTTGGAGTAGTTTTTCAGCGTCACTTCTGAACAAAATATTTCTGATTTTGGCAATATTCTAGAGGTGAAAAAAGGAAACCATGGAAACCTGTTTAGTATGGGAAGTAAATGACATGTCTTGGTCAAAAATATATATATTTTTTTACTGTAGTGCCAGAGGCCAATTTAATGCCATCCAGATTAAGTGATTAATTAAGAAGTTTATTTCTGAAGACTCTGGTCCAAACATACAACTTTTGTCTTGTCAGAATTTAAATGCAGGAAATTCAAAGTCATCAAGCTTTTAATGTCATCAAGACATGCCTGTTGTTGAAACAACCGATTGAATTCATCAGGATTTATGGATAAATATAGCTATATATAGAGTGTTATGCTATAATAACGCCATGATGAATAATTGATCTCAGATTGAATTCTGAACAGTGGAAGAGTTCGACAAAGGAACCCAACTCCTGCTGTAAAGGATACAAAGGCACAGAGGGCCTGTGTATCCTTTACAGCAGGAGTTGGGTTCCTTTGTCAAATGTCTGTAACGCGTTGGACATATACTGCTTTAGAACAAAGGGCTAACAGGTAGCTCACGCTAGCCTTACTGCTATTAGCCTCGCTAACATCCGGTCCCGGACATTTCAAAAGGAGTTTGTTTAAAGCACAAAACTTAATCGTTCGGCTCCGCCATCCTTCGATGGTGCTATGAGCCTTATCCCCGCATTACTATCGAATATTAATGTTGGTAAAGGCAATTTTGTTAAGTTTATGTTATAACCTAAACCTATTTTTAAGACTAATGTTAAAACTTTCCTTTTTGACAAAGCTTATAGTTAGAGTGGCTCATACCCTGAGCTATCTCTATAGTTGTGCTGTGATAGGCCTAGGCTGCTGGAGGACATCAGGGTCTAATTTTCTCACTCTACTGATCTCTACTGTTCTTCAGTCTACTGTTCTCCAGTTTTGCATTGTATTACATTGAAATGACTGTCGTCATTTCAGCTTTTAACTTTTTGCTCTCTCTCTTTTTCTTCATAGTAGGTACACCTGGTCTGGCGTTCTGTTAACTGTGACATCATCCAGAGAAGACGGCTCACCCGCTATTACCATCTAATGTAGAACAGATTACTAGATCAATGTGTGCTTCTGTGCTTTTTTGTTTCTCTTGTTGTGTCTCTGTTCTGTCTCTGTTCTGTCTTCTGTAACCCCAGTCGGTCGAGGCAGTTCATACTGAGCCCGGTTCTGCCGGAGGTTTTTCCTTCCCGTTAATGGGTGGTTTTTCTTCCCACTGTCGCTTCATGCTTGCTCAGTATGAGGGATTGCAGCAAAGCCATGTACAATGCAGATGACTCTTCCTGTGGCTCTACGCTTCCCCAGGAGTGAATGCTGCTTGTCGGGACTTTGATGCAATCAACTGGTTTCCTTATATAGGACATTTTTGACCAATCTGTATAATCTGACCCAATCTGTATAATATGATTGAACTTGACTTTGTAAAGTGCCTTGAGATGACATGTTTCATGATTTGGCGCTATATAAATAAAATTGAATTTAATTGAATTGAACCTCTTAGTCACCGATTTGCTACAGCAACCCCAGATGCCAGGATGGAGAATTGCATTAACAAACTCGGTCGTAAGGGTTTAAATGATTTTACTGGGCAAATCAGTAACCAGAATGTTATTTTCTCAAAATAATGTTCTGGTTAACTTGTGCTTTGCATTGTAAATGGGTTGAAACACATGTCAAATGTTGTTCTGAATTAGTTAAGCTAATTTAACCACGATTCACATTCTTTAAGGTGAACTTTGGTTCTTTAACTTAAATAAAATAGTATTTCATCAAATAATGTTTTTGTTTACTCGGGGTTCTTGGACTTGAAAAGAAGTTGTCACTCCTTTATTCTATGTGTGTGCAGGTTTTGCTGCTAAAAGATCGCTAGTGCTCGAATTCATCCCTTTCAACCATTGTCTTGATATCAGCTTAAGAGCTGATCATCACCAGACAATACTTAACAGACAGAGGGTTATTTAATAAACATTAAATAACATTAAACAGTGTCTAATTGCACAACAAGAGTGTCATCAGCATAACAGTGGAAAGTAATCCCTTGCTGTCTGATAATTTTACCAATTGGAAGCATTTATATAGTAAAGAGAATTGGCCCAAAGACTGAACGCTGTGGTACTCTACAAGTGACTGTAGAGTTTGAAGAGAATATTTTATTAACATTAACAAACTGGAATCTGTCAGGTAGATAAGATTTAAACCAGCCTAATGTTTTTCTCTTAATACCTACAGTATGTTCACGTCTTTTTTTTTTCCCCCAGTGTCCTGTCTAGCAATGTGGCAATAGGAATTGATGTCTCAATGCCAGATAGAGCTCGACAGATTTTGCTTTTACAAGTGGAGCGAACAGCTTTCGCCATAGTGCTCCGCTTGATTTATGCTTGTATATAGCCTTATTATGATTCCTGCAGGGAGAGATTCAAATTATATGGACACTACAATGGGAGAGTAAAGGAAGAACAAGAAAAAAAGAGAAGAGGTGAAAGAAAGAAGAGATAAAAGGGAGAGAGTGATAAAACGTTCTCCGTCTACTCCATCACCTGGAAAGAGAGATGCAAAAAGAACAGCACAACCAACAGACATAAAGCAACAGATACAATCGAATAACACCTAGATGCCATTGCTAAATCATATGTATTATTATTTAAGCTGACATGTGTAATGTGATACCTGAAAAAAGAAAGTGAAAGAACATAAATAAATAAATAAATTATAAGCTTTCTGTATATAAGTGAACACTTAATACCTGGGACCCAGCACCTGTGGGAGTTTGTGAGAGTGCACTAGTTTAGGTGAAAATTATCCAGAAGGAAATAGCTCGATAGTGGTTGCGGAGAACCAAAGGCCCGCTTCCCTGAGCACAGAGGCAGGAGTCAGGGGACCCATGACCCCGGACTCCCAAAGGTGCCCCTACACCAGGGCGCCCAGGAGGGGCCGAGACAGGATATCTGCAACCCCCCCCCCCCCAAGGAAAGAGGAGAGACGACCCCGAGGAAATCCCCCAGTCACCGCAATGCTGACGCCCCCAAGAGCCGCGGGGACGAGCCCGTGGGCTCCGCCGGCAGCCAGCCCCGCTGAAGTGGTCCCGGCCATGGGCCCTGGGGGCCAGAGGCCCCAGGGGCGCACCGCCCCCGCGGCTGGGGCCCCGGCCGCCCCCCGGGGGACGGCTGGGGCCCCCGGGGGGCCCCCCAGACCAGGCCCCCCAGACCAGGCCCCCCAAAGAGCGGGGGCCAACACGACCCGTACGAGCCACCCAGCCAGAACCCCCCCCCCCCCCCCCCCCTAAATACCTAATAAACCCCCTCTCTCCCCCACCTTACCCTAGCCACACCTGCCCTCCGCCCCTCCTGGGGGGAGCGGAGGCGTCAGTCCCAGACCTGGCAAGCCGCTGACTACCCATAGCAGCCCCCCGCCAAGACCCTGGACACAGTGGCCCGCACCTCCTCCAGGCCCCAGACTCCTTGCCGCCATCGGAGAACGGGGGTGTGCAAAAGACCCTGATCCTCCCTACGCCCGCTCAGATGTTGTGTTGTTGCATGTTGTTCTCAAGTGTGTTTAAAAACTGGGAGCGCCGTAGAGGGTGCACGGCACAGCCCACCCCCCCTCCAGAAGGAAGCTGGTGCCAGCGCACCCCCTCCAGGCAACTGCCCAGAACCCTCAATGTCTAAGTGCGAGAGGAGGTGAAGGGAGCCGTCCGAGGTGAGGCTCACACAACATAAGAACCCCCCCCCCCCCAGACGTCTTCCCCCCACCCCCACCCACACCCCCCATACCATGGCCTACATGAGTGTGTGTTGTGAAAGTGTTTGGAGTGAAAGTGTCTAAGATGCATGATAAAATTGGGGAGAGGGGTGTCACCAGACAGTGGCAACCTCCAGTAACGCCCCCTCCCCAAGGCCCTACATGTGTGGCGGTGTGATGGAGCAGGCAGGGGATGGGGAGCAAAGGACTAGGAAGCCATCCCAGGGAGCCACCTCCCCTACTGACTCCAATAGGCACCCCCGCTCCCCGAAAGCCCCACCCAGAGAAGGGGGCCTCGCCAGCGGCACCACCGTAGCCCGGGGCCCAGGGAGAGGCCGCAGGGCAAAAAAAAAAATACATTTTGTTTAACCCCATGTGCCTGCCTCTGCCTCGTTGCCGCCTAGGTCCTCGCCTCCCCAATCATGACACAACGAAATAAGGTAAAAATGAAACCCTCACCTTTTCTTTTTCAGACAGGTGTGGCTAAGAATCTGAATTTTTAATATCCTACAGTCTTTCCTTTTCAATCTTTCCAGCAGTCTTCAGAACTCCTGCCTGGCACAGAATATTTAGTTTTATAAAAGATATTAGGTTTTTGCTGATAAATGCATTATACCTCAGAATTAGATGCTATTTTGAGATGCTAATGTTGGTTACTTACTTTTCTCAAGTTCCACAAATCCAAACAGTCTCTCCTGCTTCTTTACAGAACTGCATTCAGCAGCGTTCACCTATTTTAGTGCAGATAATATTTAGTTTCTTAACTGGGACTAGTTTTGTTGTCTAGTATTAATTGTGGTAACGGCAGTATCCCAGTATGAATCGAAATTTAAATCTTGCTCTCCAAGCAAACAGGCACGCACACACACGCTAGAAATCAGAAAGAGGGAAGGCAGGATTTAAGGCAGTACAACGAGTGGAGTTTAAAAAAAACCCACAGAGCACAGTCACGTGTGCTGCCGATTTAAAGGGGCAGGCAGTCAGACAGCGGCAGCAGCAGCCGCGGAGCTGCGAGATGAGAAGAAGGGAAGAGTGAGGCACGTTATGTGGATCATGTAACCGGCCACGGTAACCGTAGCAAAGTAGATCTAAATATTATTATTTTGGACATGCACACACACACAAACACACATACACACACATAAAAAATAAAAAAAACACACTGACAAAAGGGCACTTTGGGCATCAAGGGGCAAAGGGGCAGGTGCTCAAGCCCCCTCCGACCCCCCCCCCCCCCCCCCCCCCTCTACACGTCCCTGTTGTGTTGTGTATATACTGGAACGGGGCCATTCTGTTGAAGTGCATTGTTTTGGCCCTCGCCCTCGTATCACTCAATTCTACCTTTGTCAGTGTTGTTTTTAAATTGTGTCTTGCACATAAAATGTAGTTAAGTATGAACAGCTATTTTCTTCAGAATAAACCAGGGGATGCATCAAGGTGGAAAGTCCAACTTTCAAAATTTAAATAGAATCACAAATTCTTTTTCTTTTTTTTCTTAAAATGTGTAACAATGAGCCAACGTTACATGTCAAATTGCATATTTTGTTTTAAAAATGCATTGATATAAAACAGTTAAACAACATGTCAATTGGTCTTTCCTTTTGTATTGTTTTTTGTTTGGTTGGATTTTGTTTGGTTTGTTTTCTAGGCGTGTCTTTACCTGCAGTGGAGGGACCTCATCCTGGCATGTCACTCTCAGGTGCCCAGACAAAAAATTCCCCAGGGATTTCCACACAATTTATTGTGTGCAAATTGTGTGTTGCTCTACGCTTCTCCAGGAGTGAATGCTGCTTGTCGGGACTTTGAAGCAATCAACTGGTTCCCTTATATAGGAAATTTTTGACCAATCTGTATAATATGATTCAATTTGACTTTGCAAAGTGCCTCGAGATGACACGTTTCATGAATTGGCGCTATATAAATAAATTGAATTGAATTGTTTCAGGGTATGGCTCAAACTAAGAAGCATTAAAGAGGCAGATTAAAGAGGGGTGATACTGGCCAGAGTGGATTTTTCTGTTAATTTTCAAGCAATTATTGGAATGTGTTTAAGATACTTTACTTATTAGTTTGTGAATGTATTTTTTGTTTGCTCTTTGTCTAGTGTAAATTGCGTTGTATTTTTCCATTTTTATTTGATGCAACCCTAATAGTTTTTCCCAATTTTGTTTAATTTGTAACTAAGCTGTTTGACATTTGTCACATTTGTCGTTCATTGTTGGGTGTTAGTAGTTCTGTTGGGCTACAATGCTGACTAAAAAATAAAAACCAAGAAGCTTCCATCGATGTCACATTACTATGTTCTTTTTTCAAAGCTGTTTGGGTCCCACTTCCATGGCCGCTCGACCAGTTTGACAAGCATGTGACAAAATGGACAAATACATTTTTCCTCCTGTGTTTTTGATACCACTAATTTGTAATTTTTTTTAAATAAACATATTATGATGTCATTTATGTCCTATTTACTTTTTTTACTACCAGTATTTTGTATAACTTCAGATTTTCTTGTACACAATTACAAACAAAATACACATTTGACAACACATTGATTAATGTGTAATGGTGGAACCTTTAAAGGAAGTGACTTTAAGATATAATAAGCTTCACAAAACAAGGCGAGGAAATAGAGAAAATTGCTTGAAAAATAATTTTGCGCCACAATATTCATTTACATGATGGAAGCATAGAGCAACTTAATAAATAATATGACAATGACCAGCTTTGACAACATATTAATATTGGTAATTGTAGCATTGAGATGGAGATAACTTTATCAAAATACTTTGAGTGCCGACTGGTTCATTCTGACAGCTTGAAATGGAGCGAGTAAATCTGTCCACAAGGGAGTAGGATAGACAAATAACTAAAGACCTTACATTTTTTACTGTTTACCCTTTTCTTTTTGTCAATTACAAGGCTGATTTAATGTGATAATGTGTAAGAAAAAAATATATATGCAATTCAGACATTATGAGGAAAAAAGAATATAAATGACTAAACAATAAAAAAGGAAAAGAAAGAAGAAGTGGATGTTACATCAACAGTTAAGATAAATAAATTTTAACCAGATGTTAGAATATCCTGATGGAGGAATAAACATATTATTGAATTTAACTCTCTATTTGCCTGGGGGTCTTTTAGGCCAGGATTATTTAAAGAGTTTCCTCTTGCCTACACTAATGAAAAGAAGGCCAATTAGATTAGTCGGACATTTTGGATCTGGTCAGTATTGCAGAGCGACTGTTGGACACTAGGTGATAATAAAAGAATAACAACTTGGAGAAGAAATTAATGAATGAAAGTTGACTCTGAGGCTCATTGGAACTCATTTGTTTTGCCTCTATTCAAGGGTGGGGAGTCATTGCAGGTAAACAATTACAGACCAGTTTCTAAATTATGTATCCTAGCAAAAAAATTTGAAAAGTTAGTTGCAGATCAATAGCGTACCGCGCACGTGACGTCACCATCTCATGAGCAACGCCCCTTGCCGCTAAGGTAGGACAGACAGGTTGAGAGCGCTCGTAGCAACCAGGCATTACACGTACAACAGATACAACGATATGACCGACTTTTCAGCTGTTAAACTATCGCAAGAAGAAGTCCCAGGCGCCTGGTTTACTGGTAGAACTGTTGAACAACATACCAACGTTCAGCTCAAACGATGACTTGAGTGTCGAGGGCTTAGAAAGACTGGAAAACAAACAGAGTTGATAGAACGGTAAGTCGATGTTTTTTTCCCTGCTCGCCGTTCATGCCGTCATCAGCTGTTTTTTCTGTTTGTAATCACCGTCCAGGAATCGGTATATTTTGCCAATCGGTAGCTACAAAATAACTGTTTACATACCTGACGGGAGCAGGCCAGTGGGACCACGCGCTTTGGTGGCAAAGGCAGGCGAGCGACGCCAGAGGCGCCTTCGGTGGGTGACAGGGACCCAGACCAGGGGGTCATTTCTGAATTTACTCAATGTTTTAAATAACATTTTAGAACAAAACATGCCAGAGTAGACGCCCTATGTCATAAGATTCCACCGTAGAATTTTGACACAAGAGGGAGTGGGGAGAAGCATCCCGCTGCAGCCTGCGGGAAGGGGGGGGTTGTTGCACGTGCGAAAGCAACAACAAAGAACCGCATGTTAATGTCAAATAAACATATTTGTTCATTTTTTTTTTTTTTTGTTTTGTTTTTTTGTTTTGTTTTTTAGCAGGTACAATACAGGACAAGAATCTGGAAAACAGATACATAAACTGGTTTATCATGGAATCATTAATATATTTTGTTTTACCATTAGCTGTTGATGTATTTAACTAATGCAATGACTTTGGTTTACCATGGAATCATGCATAGATTTGCTCCCGTTACTTAGGCTTGTATATTCATACAATATGAATATATATGAACAGACTAGCTAGTGTTTGCTAACAGTGGCAGCCAAATGGGGGTTTACAGCTAGCTTCTAGCTTAATGCAAAACCAATGTTGCTGCGCTGACATAGTGGAAAATATAAGGTAGCATGTACAATAAATGACAAGAATCCAGAAAACATAACTTATGCAGTAACTCATGCATAAATAATATGCAATAAAGATTTTGTTTTACCATTAACTGTTCATGTTAGCTGTGCTGTCAGACATGTAGGCTGCTTTACATTTGTTGGGTGACATGGAAGCTGTAATTACAGGGTCACATCTCTCTCTCTAAAGGTCTGTGCTAAGGCTATCCATATTTCTACTTTTTAAAATCCAAAATGTGAATGTAATTTCAACAGCAGCAAAACCTTACTGCATAATAGTTGTCTTATCTGATGCCATCACTAGGCTGATTTAGAATTGAATTAAGGCTGCTATATTTAACAGTGAGTTCATTTCATTCAGGTGTGAGGATGGTGCTTCAGGAAAGACAGGGGAAGGCAGGTAGGTCTAACATTAGGTGGAAGTGTAGGGTGAGCCACTTGATACCAACAGATTGATTTCTTACTATCATTAATATGGAAAAAACTAATAATGGAAAGTCTATTACAAATTGTTTATTTGACAACATGTCTTAGTGGAGAAGAACACAGGCAAGGAGTGAATGAGACAGACATGAAGTCGGTGATGGCATCAAGTATAGATGAGACCAGTGATGACATCAGGTAGGAGTTCTATTCTTTAGACCACACAAAACTAAATGTCCAGTATGGTTTAAAGTTCTGTTGACCAACCTATTCACTGTGTCCTTTTTTGGGGGAAATAGTGCAGACAGAGATAGAGAGCCACTCACCACTGAGAAGGAATTGGAGGAGAATGTGAAAACGAGAGGTGAAGATGAGGTGGAAGAGTATGTGGAACAGAGAGGTGAAAAGGAGAGGGGGTGGAAATGGAACAGAGAGGTGAAGAGGAGGACTCAGAAGATCCATCTGACTGGCCACCACCACACCAAATTGGGGACTCATTTAGGCAGCGTATGGTTGAGAATGGCCCACAGAAATGTCCTGATGGGCCGTATCCAAGATCAGACAAGAGTAGAAGGTGTTTTTCCAAAGCATACTGTTTTCGTTTAATGTCCAATGGAGAAAAAGTGCAGCGGGATTGGTTACTGTACTCCAAAAGTACGGATAAAGTGTATTGTTTTGCATGTAAGCTTTTTGGAGGAGCTAAAGTTGTTGACATGCGCTTTGTTGTGGGGTACAATAACTGGCAGTGTCTTTCAAAAGCACTGCAGCACCATGAAACCAGTGGTTATTACATAACTGTTTATCTGTTGTAGAAAGAATTAGCCTCCCGCTTACGCCTTGGTCAAACTATTGACAGAACATTGCAAAGAGCAATAGATGATGAAAAGGCACACTAGAGAAGTGTGTTAGTGAGAGTGATCGACTGCATACTCTTCCTTGCAGAAAGGAACTTGCCACTGAGGGGGAAGAATGCTAAATTAGGAGATCCTAAAAATGGAAATTTCCTGGGTTTACTTGAAGTCATAGCACGATATGATGTCACACTAGCAGAGCATCTTAGAGAGGTAGCCTCTAAAGAAACCACAGGATATCTTACCTGGTGCACTCAAAATTAATTTTTAGATTCAATTTCAGAATGTGTACTTGCTCAAATTTGTGCCCAGGTTACAGCCTCCAAGTACTTTGCAGTGGAGTTGGATTGCACACCTGACATTTCAAAGCAGGAGCATGCCTTAGTAATAATCCGGTATGTCCATACAGGCGACAACAAGAATGCCACCATCAATGAGTCTTTTGTTGGCTTCACAGTTGTGAAGGACACAACTGGTAAAGGCCTCACAGAAACACTGACTGGGGTGCTGGATAACCTGGGGTTGGAGTTTGCTAACTGTAGGGGCAGAGTTATGACAATGGCTCAAATATGAGGGGTATACACAAGGGTGTGCAAACATTGGTGCAGCAGAAGTATCCAGAGGCACTATTTATCCCCTGCTGTAGCCACAGTCTGAACCTTCTGTTATGTGATGCTGCATCATCAAACATAATGTGTCTAAACTTTTTTGGCACTCTCCAAAGACTGTACACCATTTTTTCGGGTTCGGTGAAGAGGTGGGATATTTTGAAAGAATTTGTGGACATTACTCTGAAGCCTCTGAGTGATACCAGGTGGGAAGCAAAATTAGACTCCATCAAAGTTGTACGTTTCCAGTTAGGGGGGATTCTTGATGCTTTGGAAAAGCTTGAGGAAGTGGAAAAAGATGGCAAAACTGTCTCAGAGGCAAAGTTGCTCTCTGGCAAGATTGTCAGCATGGAGTTCCTCATGTGCCTATTGGTTTGGTATGATCTATTGTCAGAGATCACCTATGTCAGCAAGGCAATGCAAGCAGTGAACATCTCGATGGACACCGCCATTAGAATGATAGATTCTCTTAAAGAATTCTTGCGTAAGTACAGAGTGGAGGGCTTTCAAAAATCCCTTGATGTTGCACGCAGAATAGCCATTGAGATGGATGCTTCCCCTGAGTTTAGAGAGAGACGTTTTAGAAAGCAAAAGAGATTTCATGGTGATGATTCTAGCACTGGCCATTATGAACGGAACCCGAGACCCATTTTAGGTGCATGGTGTTCAATGTGATTGTTGACACAATAATTCAGGAGTTGTCTGATAGATTCAGCAATCTTCACCTTGTGTCCGAAAAGTTTAAATTCATCTTTAAAATGGAACACATGACAAAAGCTGAGTTGGAGGAATCAGTGACAAGATATGCTCTGGCTACCAATGATGTTTCAAGGGATATCATTCAGGAAATTTACCCAGCGAGCCGTCTACTTAGGGGTCATGAAAAGGCTCTGGATAAATTAAATTTCCTCCTACAGGAGAACCTTGATTTGGTTTTTCCAAATCTAACAGTAGCCCTGAGAGTTTTCCTGACAATGCCTTTGACAGTTGCCTCTGCGGAGAGATCGTTCAGCAAGCTAAAGCTGATAAAGACATACCTTTGTTCCAACATGAGTAATGATCGCTTAACCCAATTAGCAGTAATTTCAATTGAAAACAGTGTGGCACGAACTATTTCATTTGATGCAATACTAGATAAATGGGCAAGTGCAAAGGCACGCCATGTTACAATTAAGTAGGATCTAAAGAGGGCTCTAGAATCTGGTAGCAACATTGTTACATGAAGCTACATTATAATTTACAGAGAGGATTCTAAAGGATCTTTGTTTGTAGGCTTACTTTTACATTTTAAGGCATGCATTAAGTTGCATTGGTTATAATGATAATGTTAATGTTTGTCAATTTGCAACTGTTTATTATGTGTTAACATTGTTAATAATATACCATATAATTATTATTATGGTAGGCCTACAGTGGCTGATATACTTAAAAAAAATAAATAAATTATTATTTAAAGACCATACATGATGATGTCCGGCACTTATTTAGTTATTTATTTATTTTAATCCGGGTGGGGGGCGCAAAAACTGATGCTGCATACCCCTCTTATACTGGGTAGTTGCGCCCCTGCCCGCATGCACTCGCAAGCGGAGGCGTACGGAAACGGATGGCCAGCGTGTCGCGCGGACCGGAACGCTCGCCCTCCCCAACCCCTCTGCGAGCCGACGTCCGGGCCCCGTGGGTAAGGACGTTTTTTCGGGTTGAACTGTTGTGAAGGCCGACCGCACAAGTGTACTCAGCGCACACATTTCTCCTTGGCAGTATTGAATTTCGGGAAATTAATGAAAAAAACATCTTTTATATGCGGCCTATCAGCATACCTCGAGTCGCTGTTGCACGTACCATAACAACAATGTTTAAAAACCATGGTTAGGAGACATCTTAGACTTGAAAAAAGCAGTCGTTTTACCGAGTAAAACCAAGGGTAACATACAGCTCTTTTACAGCGAAAGAGCGGAGGACAACACAAGTTTGTCCTACCGCGTACCAGTGTTGTAGTACTCGAGTCCGAGACTCGAACTCGAGTCCGAGTCATTAGCTAAATTTAAAGACTCGTGACTTGACTTGGACTTGAGCACTGATGACTCGAACTTGGACTCGGACTCCTACATTCAGATCATTCTGACTCAGAGATTGAGAAAAAGACTCGACTTTTTTTAATATCATTAGGCTATAATTTTAATATGTCATTAGAATATTATTTGATGTATGATTTTAATATCTAAATGTCGTACCGCGCACGTGACGTCACCATCTCATGAGCAACGCCTCTTGCCGCTAAGGTTGGGCAAACAGTGTGAGAGTGCACGTAGCAGCCAGCCATTACACATGCAACAGATACAACGATATGACCGACTTTACAGCTGTTAAACTATCACAAGAGGATGTCCAGGCGCCCATTTTACTGGTAGAACTGTGGAACAACAAACCAACGTTCAGCTCAAACGATGGCTTGAGTGTCGAGGGCTCGGAAAGACTGGGAAACGGGCCGAGTTGATAGAAAGGTAAGTCGTTGTTTTTCTCCTGCTCGGTGTTCATAGCGTCATCGGCCGTTTTTTTTTTTTTCTGTTTGTAGTCACCGTCCAGGAATCGGTATAAATTTTCCGGCCCGCCGAACAATTTAGTCCGGCCCGGTGGCCATGCATTATCATTATCCAACGGCTGTATCTCCTCGCTGCATCGACCGATCTTCACCAGATTTGTTGTGAGTAATGGGGGAACGCTGCTGAACGCGTTTGTGGGAATCGCCCGGTGGACGGGCGAGGAAAATGCGTGACAGCATCTGCGGTGGCGGGCGGCCGGCGGTGCGCGAACCCCGAACGCCGGCCGGCACCGCGGAGGTGCGCGAACACCGCCCGCCGGCCGGAGCCGCGGCGGTGTCCCGCACCAACAATATTTAAAAACCATGGTTAGGAGACGTCTTAGACTTGGAAAAAGCAGTAGTTTTACCAAGTAAAACCAGGGTAACTACAGCAAAAGAGTTATTAGTGCAATGGAATGTTACTGATTCATGTCATACATCACACGTCACGGCATGTTCCTACAACGAACTTGGATCAATAAGTGACTTGACTCGGACTGGACTCGGATGAGTAGTGGACTCGACTCGGACTCGACTCTGATTTTTTTTTTAATGACTTAGACTTGACTCGGACTTGAACACTGGTGACTCGAACCTGGACTCGGACTCGAGGCATAGTGACTTGACTACAACACTGCCGCGTACCAGTGATATGACTTCACGTTCTAAAAATAGCTCGCTCGTGGAACGCCATTAAAGATTTTTTTCAGATTCCAGTTGTATTTACAAAATGTACAGTCTGGTTTTAGAAAAAAACATAGTACTGTTACTGCAACTTTAAAGGTTTTCAATGATCTGATCCAGGCTCTTGATAACAAAAAACATTGTGTTACTTTGTTTATCGATCTATCAAAGGCATTTGACACACTTTTAATTAAAATTCTACACAAAATTGGGCTTTTACATCAAGCTACCATCTGGATAGCTGATTACTTGTCAAACAGAACCCAGAGAGTCCAATTAGCTGGCTTCACGTCTTCTACTCTCACTATTTTAAATGGCGTACCTCAAGGCTCAATTCTGGGTCCACTTTTATTCTCCATTTATATAAATAATTTGTGCGTCAACTTGTCAAATGCTTTTTATTATTTTTATGCTGATGGCTTAATAATGTACTGCAACTCTTCATCATTATCACAGGCACTACAGTCATTTACAGTCTGCTTTTAATGTAGTTCAAACACGTTTACAAACTTTGAAGTTGGTTTTGAATATGGATAAGACTAAGGCAATGGTTTTCTCACACAAACTACCAGGAATCCCTCTATTCCTTACCACTGCAGTAGGTGCACAAATTGAGTTTGTTAGTAATTATAAATATCTTGGTTTTATTCTAGATGAACTTTCTTTTAAAAATCACATAGCAAATCTATTACAAACATTGAAAATGAAGATTGGGTTTTATTATCGAAATGGACCGTGTTTTCCACTCAAAGCTAGAAGTAAATTGGTTGCAGCAACATTCCTGCCACTTCTGGATTATGGAGATGTTTTATATATGAATGCTTCAACCAAATGTTTGAAATCTTTGAATACTGCTTATCATTGTGCTTTAAGGTTTATAACTGGCAGTAGACGTTTGACACATCATTGTGATTTGTATGCAAAAGCTGATTGGCCTCCGTTAAGTGTTCGGAGAAACACTCATTTGATGATCCTGATATATAAATCTCTACTTGGACTAACACCAACTTACTTAAGCTCTCTTTTGCATAGATCTAGTAGTTCACATTCTTTACGCTCAAATGTCTTTATCCTTCTACATGTTCCTCGTGTCCTAACTGATAAAGGAAAGAAAGCATTCAGTGTGTTGGCTCCTACAGCGTGAATTCAGCTCCAGTCTGAGCTCAAGATGGCGCAAACTATTTCATTGGACTTATTTCGAGTGGTTCTTAAAGATAGATGAACTTTCTATGAAACAGTGTCACTGCTTTTAACTTGTTTTTATTGTTTTATATTTGTGCATATGTATTAATTGGTTTTATTTTTGTAACCAGGTTGTAGTGTATTGCAGATTTCTGCCCAGGTCCCCCTTGAAAATGAGATCCAGATCTCAATGGGGTTTACCTGGTTAAATAAAGGAAATAAAAAATAAATAAATAAATAAATAACTCCTGCTGTACAAAGACCATTTTTAACAGGACTATGCACGAGTGCTTTGCTTTACATGTGATGGACCTGACCTGCACAGTTTCATGAACGTGATCTGGATGGGTTGGTGTTCAGGGAACCCAGCTAGAACACATTCTTAGACTCTAGAGAGAACATTTAAATATGGTAATTGAGCATATTTAAGTCTTCCAGTTTTATAAATATAAAAAGAGTGGAGGTGTTATATTTTGAATTGTTTACAATAGATTTATAAATTAAAGCCTACATAATTGTTTTGACCTTCAACATGTTTTTAAGTTAATTTGTTCACTGTGAACATTTTAACAGTCAAATCTGGGGGTGTTTCTTTTTTGTCATCTTGGAGCAAATGTTTACTTCAACTGACAGTTTGAAGCTGTCGAGCACAATGTTTTCTTGATCTGTTCCAGCCCTGTTGAAAATAAAAATCTTTGAACAGAAATTTGTGTGATGATTTAGAAAATGCATTGTCATATTCTTGCAAGTTGAATAAGGAATTAGAGTTCCAATAACTTGAAATAAGTATTTATTTTAACTAGATCATGTGAAGAAAATTAATCAACAAATGTGTGCTTGTTAAATTAGTGAGGAGAGTTTTCTTACAATTATAATGTAGAATTATTATTTGGTCTAACTTTGAGTATTAACTTTAAGTATACAACTTATAATTCAAGTTCAATGACATCATAATTTCAAAAATAATGTTGAAACAACTTATCTTTTGCTGTTAAATCAACTAGATTAACTTCAATTTCTGAATTTAGTCAAAGAGAATTCTGTATTTGAGCTTGCTTGCATTTTCAAAGCAGCAGGTGAACTTTCATTTTTAAGTTAAACCACCTTAAAATGTTTCACAGTGTAAAAGATGTATTTGACCACTTGAGTTAAGACAATCCAGTCCACAATTAACCTGACTCATGCCAGACGTATGTCGCTCCGCCTAGCTCCACTCACATACATCTGGGACATCGCCCATAGAAAGTGATTTCTCCAACCAATTTTATGGTCTGGCCAATCAGGACGCAGGGCTGGAATTTCATAGATGTGACGTAGTGGAGACGCGACCATGACGTGAGACTGTTTAGACAGCAATGGCGGCTCGTCGAGAAAGCAAGCGTTAACATTGATGCCGCTATTTCTTCCGTGTTGTCCAATCTACCTAATATTGTTTCATTAAAAGAACATCAGAGAACGGCTCTGAAGGCTTTTGTTGGTGAAAACCATGTTTTCGCCCTTCTCTCGACCGGATTTGGCAAGTCATTGCAGCGGACGCGCCCCGGAGCGGTTAGCGCAAACCATATTAGGAGGCCTTTAGTCCTCAATGCGGTCGGCCCGGGATCGACTCCGACCCGCGGCGCTTTTTCCTGCGTCGCTCTCATCAGCGTCACGGGTTAGCTTCGGTGTGAGTGGTTGAAATAGCACGTCGATAAAGATTACAGACAAGTGGCTAATCCAATCATATGCAAGAATTTTTGATAAGGCCCAGCCTTCAATAAAGGCAATTCCTATGGCGGTGTCCCAGATGTATGTGAGTGGAGCTAGGCGGAGCGACATGCGTCTGGCTTGAGTCAGGTTAGTCCACAATAGGATCAACAAACTGTTCAAGGACACAATGACTCTTGTCACACACTTCAAAAGAGCAGGGTAAGATAAAATAAAATCTTGTCATGTCTGCCAAATAAAGATACTAACATTAAATTAAACAAATAAAGAAAACATGAGTTACTATAATTAGTGATTGCAAATGTTGTATTTTGATTAATTTCAACTGTTAACCTGTTGTTTCTAATGATGAAATCCAAGTTTTTTTCTCCAAGAAGACCAACAATTTGTAATTTGTAAATTGTAATCGCTGTAATCACATGTTTCTTGTGCACTGTCTCTACTCTTTGAATTTCAGGTTGGAAAAAGAGCTGGACCAGTCATTGAAACAAGCTTTGGAAATAAGGTGAAATACCAAACTAGTAATGCTCCAATCTGGAAATTATCCTCTGAGATCTGATAAGCTGCATGAGACCCTGCTTTGCCAAAATGAGCTATATTACCTAAACAACATAGATTGTGATCTTCTCAAAGACATCATCCAACTCCTGAAACCTTTTGATAAGGCTACCAGAAACCTCTCCACCGAGCAGACACCTACCCTTCTGATCCGTGTTACCTGCCACCGGCAATTAGTCTTCACTCCTATTGACCTGTCCACTCCTCTATTTTTACCTGCTTCACTCCTCCGTTCTCTGCCAGATCATTACAAGCCAATTGGTGAGTCTTATCCAAAGTTATTATTTCTGAATGACCTGTTGCTACCAACTCGATTTGCCTCCGGATATCTGATCCAGCCTGACCCCTGTGTCACCTGTTTTTTCCTGCAAGATCGGACTGTCTCCCTGTGATACCTGACCTGCTCTGTCCTCTGTTTTCTGAGCCTGCCTGATCCCTGCCTGATTCTAACTGCCTGTTTGTCCGACCCGTTTTGCCTCTGGAATATTCCGCATGTCTGATTACCCGGCTTCCTGACTTAGGGCTGTTATTGACTATTGGCTCTGTCTTGCCCTGTTTATTATTTCTGTCATCCCGGTTCCAACCCACAACCTATCCGTAAATAAACCTTCTTAAAATATTCCTGTCTTGTCTTGTTGAATACTGGGTCCCGCTGTCTTGGTTGATGACAATATCAAAACTGACACTGACACCATTAAAATACAGGCAGAAGTAATTTTTCAGGAAATGTTTGTGTGAAACATATTTAATATTAGAGTAACTAAATATATACACACATATATACATACATATATATATACATACATACATACATACATATATATATACATACATACATATATATATATATATATATATACATACACACACACATATATATACATATATATATATACATATATATATATACACACATATATATACATATATATATATATATATACACACATATATACATATATATACACACATATATATACATATACATATATATATATATACACACATATATATACATATATATATATATACACACATATATATACATATATATATACACACATATATATACATATACATATATATATATATACATATACATATACACACATATATATACATATACACACATATATATATATATACATATATATACACAGAGAATGATAGACAGAGTAGACAGACACACACATATATATATACAGATAACAGAACACATTATAGGATAATGATAATGATATATAGATGAGAGATATAGAAATAATATATATAGAAATAGATATACACACATATATATACATATATATATTATATATATATACAATATATATACATATACATATATATATATATTATATATACATATATATACGATATATATATATATATATATATATTATATATATAATTTTACTTATATCTGCATAAGGTATATGTAATATGTCTTCTTTAAATAAGGGGCCATTAAAAATCCCCCCACCCCAACATAAAATGGTTTGACCATTAGGACAACGGCTGGCTGCAACTCAGAAAGTTTGTTCCGCTGCAAACTAAGAATCACAGCTGCACAGAAAAAAAAATAAAAGAAAAGAGAAAAACAGAAGATGACACTGAAGGCGTGAGGGATTTCATGATGGCTAAATATTTTTTTAAAACTGAGGATGAGGATAAGGGGGGGGCACCTTTTCTTTTACGGAAACACTTAAGCTTAGCGTCAAATGAGCAGAAAGCAAAGGGATGGCAGAGGTCCAGTCTGAAAGACAGAGCGGAGCAGGAGAGCCAGCTGAGGTGGGGAGCTTGGTGGACAGAGACAAAGGAGGACAACGTAGCAACATGTGGCTTCAGGGGGGGGGGGGGTTCTGGGAGAGACAGCATGTGTTTGAAGAGGAGGCAGAGAGAGCCATCCCTAGCGATAACAGAGACAGTGCAGGTGGAGGGGCTTGGAGAGTCTGAGCATAGTGGCTCAGAGACGGACCACCCCGTTAATTTCAATGATTCCGCGTTATGGCCAACAAAAATTACTGATTCTGATCGACTGAATGCTGTGCGTTTAATGGCAAAAAGGAAGCCTTTCTCAGAGATGACAAATGAACTGCCAGCAGATTCAGAGGGTCTAACCACATTTATGATGTGAAGTCATCTAAGTCTTGTTTGGAGGACAAAAAAAATATTTCTGTAAACAGAAGATTATTGAATAGAATAAAAGGCATAAGAGAATAAAGTATACAGTTAAGCTAAAAAATTTTTGGTGTGTGTGTTGTGGCGGCAGGTGAAGAGGGGGGGCCCAAAAATACTTTGTTGTCCCGGGCTCTAGCAAAGCTGTCAGCTACCCTGGTGATCTGGAACGGACAACAGAAGTTCTCCTCTCCCCGCCCTTGAGCCACTAGCGCCGCCGTATGCGCAAAAGGAAACAGCGAAGCAGACGTGTGGGCCTGTGCAACCGGGTGAAAGCTAACCCACACAGACCATCTGTACTAAGCCTCATCCTGACCAACGTAAGATCTGTAACCAACAAACTTGACGAGATATGGTTAAAAATTGATGCATATAAGATGGACAGCTGTTTAGCATTTTTTTACGGAATCATGGCTTGATGGGAATGTATCCATTGAAGCTGTGCAACTAGCTGAGTCCTCTCTGTTAAGATTGGATCGCATGACTACCGCAGAGAGGATAAACGGTGGAGGCCTGGAAATTTATATTCACAACGTCTGGTGCACAAATACAAGGACGATCGGATTATTCTGCTCCCCTGACCTTGAGTATCTAGCAGTTAAGTGCAGACCATTCAAACGTGCTAGAGAGTTTAGCTCTGTTATCATAATTGCAGTTTAAATTCAGCCGAAAGCTAATGCTAAGTCAGCCCTTGAGGAGCTTTACTGCCTTATCACCAGTAAAAGGAAAGGTCAGGAATGGAGCAGCAAACCATAAAATACCTTTTATATGTACAGAGTATGTGTAAGACCATATGAATATTGCAAGTATATGTAGCAGCAGGATGTATTGCAAAAATGAACGGACCATATGATAAAGCAGATACCACAGTTACTTAGTGCAATGGTGTTCACACTGACCATGTAAAGTGACTAATTTTGTATATATCGTGGATGAGGGGGATATTGGGAGTTTAGAAGTCTTATGTTGTGTAGAATTAAGCTTTTGTGGAATCTGTTCTGCATTTAAAGCTGCTGAACCTCTTGCCAGAGGGTAGCAATCCATGGTGGGGGTGGGAAGGGTCTTTTATGGTTTTCTGAACCCTAGCCAGACAGTGTCTGTCAGCAGTGTCATGGATGACAGAAAGCATTGTCCCGAAGATTCTCTCCGCTGTCCTCACCACTCAGTCTGAGGCATTGCACGCCCCAGACCAGACAGCTGTGCAGCTGGTCAGTACACTCTTCATTGTACCTCTGTAGAAAGTGGTGAAGACAGGAGGGGCAAGGTTTGCTCGTCTCATCCATTGCAGAAAGTGCAGAAGTTGCTGTGCTTTAGTCCCAAGAGCAGATGTGTGGAGAGACCAGGTCAAAGTATCTGTGATCTGCACACCCAGGAATTTGATGCTGCTGACTAACTATACTGCAGTGGCATTGATGAGGAGGGGTGTGTGACTTGGCCGATTTTTCTCAAGTCAATGATGATCCCGTTTGTGTTGTTGACATTCAGAATCATATTGTTTTTGACAAACCAGTCCACCAGGTGTTTCACTTCCTACCTGTAGGCCAGTTCGTTTCTCCTGATGAGACCAGTCACTGTTGTGTTGTCCGCATTTTTAATAATGTGGTCTATAGAGAGAAAGACCAACCTTAAACAGGGGAGGAGGCCTTAGGTTCCAACTCTCAAAAACTTACAACACAGCTATAGGGTTAATTCCGGCCAATCATCACCTTAACTCTCACCCTCATTCGGGTGATCAAAACATTGTTCCTTTAATGCCAACTATTGTTATTGTTGGCAATAACAATAGGGTTGTTATTGCCAAGCCAATAACAACCCTAACGACTCCTCGTTACAGAGGAGTGGACCAGTTTCGGTCCAATCTGCTGGCTTAATGGTTGTAACGACTGCCCATTACTAAGGGGTGGACCTGTTTCGATTGAATTTGCATGTTATCTAAGCCATTGCAAGGCCTTTGCCGGGCAATGGTATAAAGCTTGATACTCATCATTACTCCAGACTTTTTGAATTGAGAAAGCTTCCGGGAGAGGAAGCGAAACGTCTTCAACTACGGAAAACAAGTCCAGTTGCTTTGTTTTTTACTTTTTTTGGAATGACCATGACCTGGATGACTGAGAATCTTCACAAGCATAATGTGGTCTATACTAAATGGCAGTCTAGGATCATCAGGTTGAAGGGCAGCAGTTGGAATGGAAAGTAAACTAGAGTTTGGAAATGATTTGGCCCTTCACAATTTATCATGATTAGAGTGAGTGCTGCTGGGCAGTCATTCATGATGAAATTGTGGGTTTTGTGGTAACTGGTATGATGGCTGCAGTCTTTTTTTATTATATCCTGTCTGGCAATGTGGCAATTAGAAATGTCTTAATGCCAGGGGGGCCCAACAGATTTTACTTTCACACGTGGAGCCTTACTGTTTTCACCATAGTGTGCCGCTTGATCTGCAATAAAGTTTTTATGCTGGGACTATCTCATGTTAAATGGACACACTTAGTGGAGACCTGAAATGTCCCAGGAGAAAGGGCAGTACAAACCCAACCGGACAAATAGACAAACAGAAAACTACGCACACAGTCACCTTCACTCGTTCCCACCCTAGTACCCCCACATGCATACCCTCCTACAAAAGAAGAAGGACGCAATACACACAATCGCACTCACCACACACATCATATATTCCCAGGTCCAGGCACCGGTACTCCAGAGGGGTATCCAGCCCCCACGACCAGGGAGGTGAACCCTAACATCAACCTGACCCAACCGGTCCTGCTCTGGTCCTAACCCCCCATCCCGGCCCCAGACCAGACAACCCATGGGCCCACCCACCCGGAGATGGGGCCAACATGAAATGAACGGGCTAACCAACCAGAGCCCCCGCACAAACCCTGAGGTATTACCTCGCCCACCCCTGACCCATATTTCAGGGGATAGGAGAAGCACCAGCCCCAGTCCCGGCCGATCACCTGGACCCAACGTCCACCACTAGCCAAGACCCTGGACTAGGTGGCCCACTCTTCCCCCAGGCCACAGTGGCAATCAGAGAACAGGGATATGAAAAAGACCCCGAGCCTGCCTCTGCTTGCTCAAATGTCATGTTGTTGCAGGTTGTTTTCAAGTGTGTTTAAAACTGGGATGGCCAAAAAGAGGGGTCCCCAACCAAAGGTAGCTGATGCCAGCGCATGCCACCAGGGGTGAGGCAATATAAACAATTTTTAAAAACAAGCTCCGGTGACTTCCGGGAGGGACAAGCGATGCAATAGACGCAGTTTTCAGCGCTCCCCGAACTTATCACTTCTACTGATTTTTTTTACTCTTTTTCACTCCTAACAAGTAACCCAGCAATAACCTGACCTTATTTGGAACAGAATCATGCCTCCAAAACCAAAGAAAGATGAACAAGACCGCGAAGAAGCAGCTAATGTCACCGCATTCACAGCCGTGCTAACAGCTAAGCTAGCGGAGACTAAAAGTGAACTGCTAGCTGAGATCAAAGACACCTACACGAGGTACGAAGCAAGGCTCATCAGTTTCCAGAACTCCGTTGAAGACCACGACCAACGTATTGCCAGTCTGGAGCAATTTGCAAACTCCACCAGTGATGAGCTAACTGACATGCGGGCTGAGCTAGCGGCGGTAGCTGCGGAGAATACTAAGCTGAAGGCTAGGCTGATCGATCTTTCTGGGCGAACCCGCCGTAATAACATAAGAATCGTGGGTCTGCCGGAACAAATAGAAAGCCAGACTAGACCAACTGAGTTCTTTTCCCAACTGCTATGTGATGTGCTTGGTGCGGACATTTTGTCTTCACCGCCGAGGCTGGACAGGGCTCACCGCACGCAGCCTGCTAGGCTAGCACCCACGGGTAGGCCGCGGCATGTCGTGATCTGTTTTCATCATTTCCAAACCCGGGAGCTGGTTGTGCGGGCTGCCCGACAGCTACGAGGCAAGCTGAAATATAAGGATACACCTATCCATATCTTTGAGGGCTACGCCCCGGAGGTTTTGGAACAACGCACTCAATACCGAGACGTGATGAAGAGGCTGTTCGAGTTAGGCTACAAGCCCGCTCTGAGGTACCCTGCTAAGCTAACTGTTGTGCTACGCGACGGATCAAGAAAACTTCTGCCCTCCGTAGAGGAAGCTGTGGACTTTGCATCCCGTCAACGTCGACAGAATGAACCAGAGGTGAACTGACTTTAGCGTCCCTAAGTGACGATCACGGAGCTCTGACTTGAATATTTGCCGCAGTTTGATCATGGCTGTATGTTTCTGTTCAAAGTGTTTCTTCTGTATACTTTGAAGAAGGTTATTGGTTTCATAAATATGTTCAAATGTTGAATAAGCATAGTTTACAGGTCTTTACTACAATGCCTTTATTATCGTTGATGACTTGTTCTGGTGCAACAAGATGTGACGAAGAGGGGTTGAATTTATATAATTATCATCGGAATGCTTTTACACATGGCTGGGGGGTTTCTACTTTTTGGATCTTGGAAGTTTCAAAGGTGTTTGACACCAATGTGCAATGGACACTGGATTTTTTTGGATGTATGGGATACTTTAGGCCATGGGGTTTAATTTTTTATTTTTTTTCTCCCTATCTCTTTCCCCTACTCATGTCTTTTCAGATACCTGCTACTCTACGCTTGGTCCCACCAGATACATGTTGGAAACCTGTGTAACATTTCCATATCCTCAAGAGTACACGAAACATGACAACAAATGCAAGTACCACACTTAAATTTGTTTCTTGGAATGTGAAGGGGTTGGGTAGCGCTGTTAAATTGCAACGTGTAATGACCCATTTAAACCAACTTAAAGGGGATATCTATTTCATCCAGGAGACCCATATGCTTAACAGTCATATCAAAAGGATTAGGAAACAGTGGACCGGTGACATTTTCCACTCAACATTCAATTGGAAGGCCAGGGGAACTGCAATAATTTTTCGTAAAGGCCTTCCTTTCATTCCAGAGAAATCAGTTCTAGATCCCAATGGCAGATATGTCATGGTTTCTGGGAGGCTTCGAGAAATGCCATTTCTCTTTGTTTGTGTTTATGGCCCTAACTGGGACGACAGTCACTTTATATCTCAACTTTTTTCTTCCTTTCCAGATGTCGAAAATCACTATATACTTATTGCAGGGGACTACAACCTGGTCCAGGACCCTTTATTAGACCGTTCTTCTAACAGGCCTGCCCCTCTTATGAAGGCAGCAAAAACTTTACTTGCGTGCTCTCAGCGACTTGGTCTGGTTGATCCTTGGAGACATAAATTTCCTTCTACCAAGGCTTTCTCTTTCTTCTCACATGTTCATCACTCTTATTCCCGGATAGATTCCTTCCTGATGGACCTTAGATTAATTCCAAATTTTGTTTCCACTGACTACCACACCATTGCAATATCAGATCATGCACCAGTTTCCCTTGATTTGGCACTACCCTACCGGTCAAGCCCATTCAGGCAATGGAGATTCAACTCTGTTCTCTTAGCAGAGGACAGTTATCAAGATTTTATACGTACCCAAATCTCCTTATTTTTTGAATTAAATGATGTGCATGATATCAGTAGGAGTAGCCTTTGGGAAGCATCTAAAGCCTACATGAGAGGCCAACTTATTTCCTATATTTCTAATAAAAAGAGAACTGAAACTGCTCGCCATAATGAGCTTTTAAAGGAAATCAAGGAAGTGGATGTACAGTATGCTGCCAATTCGGATCCTGACACCTATAAAAAACAACTCTCTTTACAGACAGAACTTGATCTAATTTCCACTACATCTGTTAGAGCTTCTTTACTTAAATCTAAACAACTTTTTTATGAATCGGGTGACAAGGCTGGAAAACTTCTTTCATATCAGGCTCGGGCCGAAGCATCCTCTCGACTTATACCAGCTATTAATTCCAGCTCTGGTGAAACTACCACTGACCCAAAGGGCATTAATGATGCTTTTGTTGAGTTCTATACTTCTCTCTATACATCCGACCTCCCACCCTCTCCTGATAATATATTAGATAAAATCAACTTTCCTTGCGTTGATGAAGAATTGGCAGAGCGACTTGGTGCCCCAATTACTACATTAGAAGTTCAGGAGGCCATAGGTTGTCTTCAAGGATCCAAATCCCCTGGACCTGATGGGTTTACCACTGAATATTATAAAGCTTTCTCCACTTTGCTTAGCCCTTTTCTTAAAGAGGTCTACAACGAGGCCTTCTCTCTTGGCCGGCTCCCTTGTACCCTGTCGGAGGCTACGATTTTGTTGCTCCTTAAGAAGGATAAAGATCCTTTATTGTGTAGCAGCTATAGGCCCATTTCCTTGTTGAACGTGGATTTTAAAGTCCTAACTAAAGTGTTGGCATTACGCTTACAGCAGATACTACCCTCAATTATCGATCTAGATCAAACGGGCTTCATGCCCGGGAGGCAGTCCTCATGCAACACCAGGAGGCTTTTCAATATCATCACTTCCCCTAATGCTACAATCCCTGAAGTCGTTGTGTCCCTCGACGCCGAGAAGGCCTTCGACAGGGTTGAATGGAGCTTTTTGTATAAGGTATTGACGAAATTTGGATTAGGCAAGACCTTTGTTGATTGGGTAACACTTCTGTATTCTTCACCAAAAGCTTCAGTACGGACTAATGATGTTCTTTCTTCCTCCTTTCCTTTGAGCCGTGGTACCAGACAGGGCTGTCCCCTGTCTCCGCTCTTGTTTATTTTAGCAATTGAACCCCTAGCCCTCTGGCTGCGTGCAGAGACCTCCTTTAAGGGCATAACAAGATTTGATATAGTCAATAAAGTTTCGCTATACGCAGATGACCTTTTGTTGTATGTTTCGGATCCTATTTCTTCTTTTCCCGCTATTCTAAACATTCTTAATGAATTTGGCATCATATCAGGCTACAAACTTAATTACCAAAAAAGCGAACTTTTGCCCATTAATGATGCCGCTAAAAAGCTCCCTCCCTCGACAGTACCGTTCCGTTGGTCTAATAATGGTTTCCGATACCTGGGTATTAAAATTGTGCTATCTCTTTCTGACCTATATAGAGTAAACCTTACTCCTTTAGTGGAGAGGATAGAAGCTGATTTTGCTCGCTGGTCAACTTTACCCATCTCGCTCGCTGGCCGAATAAGCTTAGTGAAGATGGTGGTTCTTCCCAAATTTCTTTACATGTTTCAACATCTTCCACTTTTTCTAAATAAGTCATTTTTTGTAAAATTGGACATAATGATTTATAATTTTTTATGGGCTGGGAAGCCGGCTAGAATTCGCAGATCGGTTTTACAGTCTCCCAAGGAGAAGGGAGGATTTGCCCTCCCAGTTTTTAGATATTATTGGGCTGCGAATGCACAGAAATTGTTGTTTTGGATGAAGGAGGAAGACCCTTTGCCAGTCTGGGTACAGTTGGAGAGGAAATCTTGTCCGTTCTCACTCCGTTCAGTCCTGTGCTCACAACTTCCTCTACAACGTTTAACTACTTGCTACTTAACTACTTAACTACTTGAAAATATGGAATCAGTTTAGGAAACAGCTTGGCCTCTCAAATCCATCCGCTCTGACATCAGTGTTTAAAAACTGTACGTTTGAACCATCCAAAGATTTAGCATATAAAATCTGGCATGATAGTGGTATCAAGTCAATAGTAGATCTCTATTCTGAAAACATTTTCTCTTCTTTTGAACAATTGTCTGTCAAATACCATCTTCCAAAACACCACCTTTTTCGTTTTTTCCAAGTTCGTGACTATGTTAAGAAGTTGTTCCCTTACTTTCCGAATCGCCCTCCAGAAACCTTATTGGACTCTCTTCTCGTAATTGATCCTAATCTTAGAGGATGTATCTCAACACTCTATAAGCTTATTTGGTCAGAAACCTCAACACCCGCAAACGCAGTTAAATCAGCTTGGGAGGAGAGTCTTAACATTGTATTCACAGAACAACAATGGACATCTGCACTGGCTCTAGTTTATTCATCGTCCATCTGTGCCCGCCATAGACTAATTCAATGCAAAGTTGTTTACAGGGCTCATTATACCAATTCACGACTAGCGAAAATTTATTCTTCTGTAAATGATGCTTGTGGCAGATGTAAACTCTCGCCTGCCAATCACTCACACATGTTTTGGTCATGTCCCGAGTTGAAACTATTCTGGACAGGGATTTTTAAATCACTGTCTGAAGCATATGGTTCTCTGGTAGTCCCCAATCCAATGTCTGCAATCTTTGGGATGCCCCCTGCTTCTAACTTGCCTAAAGGAATGGAGCGGGCTATAGCATTTACCACGCTTTTAGCTCGTAGGTTGATCTTACTTAACTGGAAAGATTCTCAACCCCCTTCACATGCCCGCTGGATTCGAGAGGTGCTTTACAACCTCAAAGTAGAGAAATTGAGGTTTTCTCTTAGAGGCTCCATAAAGTTATTTCAGGCTACATGGGACCCTTTTCTTAGGTAATTTGACTCTTTGAATCTTCTTGACCCTGAGGATACTTGAATGCCCAACAGGATCTCTACTTATCTATCTACATTTACATTCATGTCTACCCCTTTTTTGATCTGTTTTTCTCTTTATACTTTTTATTTAGATATAAAAAAATACATTATTAAAATTAATGTATTCTATGTTTTTTTTGTTATTTTTTTGTTATTTTTGTTTATTTGTTTTTTGGCCTGTGGGTGGGGTGGGAAGCCAGGGTGGATTGGGGGTTGACAGATCTGTGACATCGAGATTGTATTGATACTTTGATTTTGTCCCAATAATGTCTGTCTTATGTTCAAAATGTTCAATAAATAAAGTTGGAAAAAAAACAAAAAAAACAAGCTCCGGTTAGCCAGCCCGCCCGAACCGTGCAGACCCCAGTTACCCAGATAGAACGAACACCGAGAAAATTTATTTTTCATTTAAAAAGATTAACGGCTAAATAAATACATGTATTATTTATTTTTTTATTTATTTTTTATTTCATCTTATTATCGTAGTAGTTTCAGTAGTACTAGGCCACAAACATCCAGCATCTTTTTACTGAAAACAGACTTGGACACACCAATTCATTAAAACTGCAATAGGTAACTTTGTAATGTGCAATTATCCCTTGGATGTGCAACAAATATTTAGACATACACACCAAAATTCCAAACCAAGACAGGAAAAACAAAACAAAACAAATTCTAAACACTGTGGTAAACTGATGGTTAACCTCCACTTCTTAAGTCCTAGAACAATAAGAAAGGGTTGAAACAGAATAAACCGTGATAGAAATTATTTTTGACCTTATCACACTGAGGCATGATAAGTTGCGTAGTTGATATTTCGATCAGCTCGCCGTTTAATCTTGTTAAACATGCGACAAATTCGGTCAGAAAATCTCGGCAGATACTTTCAAAGTTTGACCGTGGGGTTTTGCATTGTAAAAGAGTTGACCTTCGTCTGGCTGCCTAGGCTTTTGTAGCAACCTGTCTTCAAACCTTTCGGTCTGCTGGATCACTGGAGAACTGACTTTGTGTCTTTTCTTAGGCCTATTTCCTGTCTGAAGATTTAGGACTCAACGCTTGCTTTGTTTCCTGTTACATTGCAAACGAGTGTTCCAAACAAGCTGGGCATATCTGCGGGTTTCATGCATGGAAAAGTTACTTTCCTTGCAATGCATGGTCACTTCATAACGGACATTGTCATGTAAATTGTGAAGGAACAAAGAACGAAGACAAAATGGGTCTTCTTCAGGATCTGGAGAATTACATCCCTGAGAATAAGAGTTTCTTAAACTATAGTAATAATCTCTGGGTGTTTTATTTTCCTGTTGACTAACGCTGAAAGCGTCAAGAGTTATTGAAGCCTGATCCCTGTACACAGAATATTCTTCTCTTAAAGCTTTGCAAAGAGCTGAATAACTGTCACAAATCTCTGGAGGAAGAGCTTTAATGAAAACATGAATGCTTCTAGCTGTTATTTTCCAAATAAGCTTTAGTTTCTCACGAGATGAGGGAAATGGCAGGTCGAAAAGAAAGCGTTCGACTTCCTGCAGATAATTATGAATGTTGGAATCATGATTATCTGGGTCGAAGTGTTTTATTTCACGAGCAAGAGACTCAAGTTGGCAAAAATGGAAACTGTAATTACTAGGTGGCCCTGGACCACCTGGGAAGTCAAATTGGTTGTGTTTGTGACCTGCTGGAGGTCTGTGAACTAACTTTTGATGTAAGGAAGCATGTTCCTGATCTAATTGAGAGCTTTCCAAGGTGTGAACTCTGACATGTGGTGGTGGCTTAGGTTGGTGTGGACCACCTTTGTGATTCTTCTGGCCCTTAGGTGCCGGCACAGAGTCAGGACAGGTGGTGGTATAAGTCAGGTGTGATGTCTGCTCATCCCTCCGATCTGAACCACCTGTGTCTGCAGAGTTGTTTACCTGGTACTCTTTGGGGCTGTCCACTGCAGCAGGATGAAGCAGGGCTTCATCATGGACAGTCTGACTTCCAGCATCTCCCATGGAGTCTGTGGAAGTACTTCCTGTAAACTCAAAATTTAGAGGTTCTGTTCTAAATTTTGGCAAGACTGGCTCTGTTCTAGGTGCTGCGTTATAAACTGCAGAGCTGTTCTGTGATTCCAGCTCCTGCAATGATTCAACCTGCTGAGGTTGATTGTGTGAAGATTTCACCTGAAGGGTGGAGAACACACTTCTCTGGTGAGACGCAGACTCGCTGACATCAGGAGCTCTGAGGTCCTTGGTCTCAGCGTCAGCTTCCTCCATCCTCACCTCGGCCTTTGAGAGCTCACTCTGTCCAAAACCATCTGATGCTCAACCTGTAACTGAAGATATTGTTCATCTTCTAGTTGTGACTTACATTGATATAACAATGTAAGTTGTCCCACAACCTCTTAAATCTGAGTCCTTTTGGTCGGAATCTGAATGAAGTTAAATAATTTAAAGAGTTTTAACCTTGCTGCATGCGATAAAAAGATTAAAGAACTAATTAACTCATCTGCAGATAACTTGATGAGGTCGGCAATGACAACCTTCTGCCTCTCTATGTCTGCTTGGTCCACCAAAGTTAAGTAATTTCCCTCTGGGATTATTAAGTATGTCTGATTCTGATTCAAAGGTGCAGCTTCAGATGTGAAATGGTAAATGGCTTGTACTTGTATAGTGCTTTTAACTAGTCTTGACAACCTCCAAAGCGCTTCACACTACAGTTCAGTCATTCACCCATTCACACACACATTCACACCCTGACAGTGGCGAGCTATGTTAGTAGCTACAGCTGTGAGAAGTTCTGTGAGAAGTTCTGGCTCCATCTTGCTAACACAAAAACAAAAGTTATGACAAAACTTTAAAAATAACATAAATCCACTCTGTAAACCTATGCTTTTATGTTTAAACATAAATTTTGCAAATATTTAACAGGTGCGCAGGTTGACCGTTCAACACGTGACTTATGACGACACTATTCTTTCAGTGTTAAGAACGCTAAACCTTTAGGACTTACGAGCTCTGTAGGGACTGCTTACCTTTCTTTAGGAATTACTAGCTTTTGCGCAAGGCTTCACCTTTTAAGGAATTACTAGCTTTTTTAGCTTGTGCTTCTCACCTTTGTTCTAAGGCAAATTAGCACTTTAAGCTGTAAGAGCATCACCTCCCTTTCCACAAATAGGGTGACACCTCAGATTAACTAGGAGTTAAATCTGGAGACAAAAGTTCTACACAACATGAACTAAGCTTTTAAAATGTCTTGTTAGACGAATATGCAACGCACCTTAGGTTAGGTGTTTGAGCATCTAACTTTCCTGGACTGGAAGTTAATTTTGAAAGCTCATAACTGTGGACTTTCATTTAAGACTTGTGGTTTAAGCAAACATGAGGATAAATTCAATTCAATTTTATTTATATAGCGCCAATTCATGAAACATGTCATCTCAAGGCACTTTACAAAGTCAAGTTCAATCATATTATACAGATTGGGTCAGATTATACAGATTGGTCAAAAATTTCCTATATAAGGGAAACCAGTTGATTGCTTCAACGTCCCGACAAGCAGCATTGACTCCTGGAGAAGCGTAGAGCCACAGGGAGAGTCGTCTGCATTGTACATGGCTTTGCAGAAATCCCTCATACTGAGCAAGCACGAAGCGACAGTGGGAAGAAAAACTCCCCATTAACGGGAAGGTAAACCTCCGGCAGAACCGGGCTCAGTATGAATGGTCATCTGCCTCGACAGACTGGGGGTTACAGAAGACAGAGCAGAGACACAACAAGACAGACAAAAAAGATCAGAAGCGCACATTGATCCAGTAATTCAGGTGCGCAAAATTACGTTACATGTAATTTGGGTGCGCACTTTTAAGAGTCATTTTAAAGAACTTGTAACATCAGGGTCTTGATCTCAGATCCGTTAGTTCCCCCGTTCCCTCTATAGAGACTTTACAGTCTTATGCATCCTACCCCCCCGTTTATCCCTCGCACGAAGCGAACCATCGTGGGTAAATCCGCCCACGTCACCGCCGAGAGCGCACTGAAGAGACCAATAGAGATTTGTCTGGTCAACGCGGCGACTGAGATGAGAAACCTGTGGCTGTGAAAGGTGATGATAATGTTATAAACTGTAACAGTCTAGAAGCGCATGGAGCTGAAAAGAGGGAGACATCAGAAGCTGGATCGTGCGTAAAGACGCAGCGGGAACCTCTGTGTGCTTCAGTGTTGCTGCTGAGGGGAAAATGTCGGACCGTATAGGCTTGATTAGGCCTGATTCACCAATCAGGTTATAGATCTACACTGATAAACAAACCCATAGATGAATGTGTAACAGTGTAATAATTCGGTCAATAACTTAAAACTACTGTAATTTATTCAGTATTTTTTTGAACAATTGTGTTTTTTATGTTTTAATTCACTAACTGAACAATAAAGTATTAACACGTCTCTTTCTCTTTTTAACAAAAGTAATACATGTCTACTTCAATGTCTGGTGGGATAAAAATGAGATGGAGTTGACTCCACCGGCTCTTCCAGGGTCCAGTTAGCCCAGCCCCAGACAAACCCCGCCCAAAAAATTAGCATAATCTCCTTAACATTTGATAAAAGTTGAGAGGTCTGCCATAAATGTTGTGCAATTATACACTGTTTAATGTCATTTAATGTTTATTAAATAACCCTCTGTCTGTTAAGTATTGTCTGGTGATGATCAGCTCTTAAGCTGATATCAAGACAATGGTTGAAAGGGATGAATTCGAGAACTAGCGATCTTTTAAAAGCAAAACCTGCACACACATAGAATAAAAGGAGTGACAACCTCTTTTCAAGTCCAAGAATTTAATAACAGAAATAAAATGAACATCAAGAGAACATCACTATGTAATGCTGTTTATCTGAATTAACACAATATTTTGATTAACAAATCCTCTCTACTAGGCTAGTGAAACATAACTAAACTACTAAGCAAAATGAAGATAAAAAGAAGCTAAGCTACGGAACTATTTACATGCAAAACAAACAAAAGACAAAACCTATGTGGTTGGTCATAATCAAAATAATTCAATGAATCCTTGTTCACTGAAGATCTGAATCCAAAAAGCATGGAATGGAGTTAAAAAAAACATTTGGCATGTGTTTCAACCCATTCACAATGCAAAGCCCAAGTTAAACAGAACATTATTTTGAGCAAATAATATTCTGAAGACTGATTTGCTCAGTAAAATCATTTTAACTTTATGACGGCCGATCTTATTAATGCAATCCTACCTCCGGGCGCTAGGGTTCGCTGCAGCAATTGTTGCTAACCTGGTTAAAGTTTAAAGTTATCAAAATTGCCTTGAGAGCCGGCATTAATATTCCATATTGATGCGGGAATAAAGCTCATAACACCATCGAAGGATGGCGGAGCAGAACAGTTACGCTTTATGCTTAAAACCAGATTTATTTTAAAATGTCCGAAACCGGATGTTAGCAAGGCTAATAGCAGTTTGGCTAGCGGGCGTTCAGCACTAACAAATAAAGGCTTCAGCTTTATTTTTAGTCATAATGAGTGGGCTGGATAACGTAAACATTAATGTCCCATCAATGTATGAAACCCTTGTGGAGATTACCTTCCTGTTAAAACCATAAAATACATTCAAATGATATTAGCAGTACAATTAACGGAAGGCTAGCATGAGCTATTTCGTTAGCCCTTTGCTGTAAGCATCATGTGTCCAACAGTTTCCCAATAAACCTTTTAACTTCACCCTCAGCTCGCAGCCCCATCTGTTGGTGCCTCATGTGTGAGTTTTGTCCACTTTGGCCATTCCGGGAAGGACGTAAAATCAGGGAGAACCGTTGGTTTCTTCTTGGCAGGCTAGCGTTTAGCTATGCAGCACCATGAGCTAACCAACAGCATGTTGAGGGAATGCCTGGGGTTTCTGCCACCTAGCAGAAACACGCATGTATGATCGGGACTGATGCCCATTTGAGCAGGGGTTTTCCTCAGCATACAGCTTTCAGCTCCATCTGGGTTCACTTCCCGGTACAAGATGAGAAGAAATATAACAAGGCTGTTTTTGGCATGCAGGATCCTTCTTCCTGCATCTGATTATGAGGTTAAGACAGCAGCAGGTTAAGACAGGATTTGCCCGGACATGTTCTCCGGGTGACGAGAAGTTCCCCAGGTGCTGGATGTGCGTCGGTCAGGCCAACCAGCAGTAAGGAAGGTCCAGGGAGGTGAGTTCCACAGACGGCTGTTCTGGGGAGCATGTAGCTTTTGGGTCTTAAGTCACACGGCTGCTGAGGAAGGAGACACCCCCCCCCCCCCCTCTCCTTGGGAGCCCCAGAGGAGTGTGTCTCAGCAGCTTGGAGTCAGTGAGAAGTCTGAAGCTACAGGAGAGAGAGCTGAAGAGACTGAAGCAGAGGTGTGCTATGACTTTTATCTGTAGGGAGTGGTCACAGCTGACCTCCTGCTGAGAGAGGCCCTGAGAAGGAGAGAGAGAGGGAGAGAGGCCGTCCTTCCGGCCATGTCCCCCCATGTCTGCAGCAGGACAGAATTCCTGTTACCTTCTCCATACTACTGTTCAGAATTCAATCCGAGATCAATTATTCATCATGGCGTAATTATAGCATAACAGTAATATGCTGTTCACACCCCCTCCCCCAGACAACAATACGGTCATTACAGCACAAGATTGACAGTGTGAGATGAAATGGTAGAGAAACAACCTGTATTACAGGAAAACTGCCAATTTCTTGAGCGATACCTGCTCAGAAATCATAGACAGGTAAACAATCGAGCCGTATGACAGGGTCAGCTGTGGTGGAGGAGCTGTAGAGGGAGGGCTGCAGCAAAGCAGAGAGCAAGGGGGAGGGACCTGTAAGGTGTGCTTGATCAAATTTTCAGGCTATGTCCAAGGTTTTCTCAAAACTCCCTACAGCAGCTTTAAACTTGTCAAACTCTTGAAAATCTTGTAGAAATTTTTTTTTTTGATGGAATAGACCAAAAACCTTTTTTATGTTTGCATATGATCACACAGATAAATATGGTACTTTCAAGTATCAAAACAGTACACAAAGGATGGACATGATTTATAGAGATTTGTCAAGAATTCACCTTTTCATATCTTGGCTAATTTAGTTTGGAACCACTATATCACACAAATACTATTTGAGGTGTTGCCTTCAAATACATCCACAAGTTTATTTAATTCAATCATAAGAACCATATTATGCAATAACATCATCATGCATTCTCTCCAAATTTGTTTAAATTTCTATAAATTTAAACAAATTTGGTGTATGGAAAGTCTGAGTTCTTCTAAAAAAAATGACTTACGGATTTTTTTTAGTCTCATTTAGCATATATAAATAATTTTGCTGAACAGATACTTTGACCTGGTCTCTCCACACATCTGCTCTTGTGACTAAAAACACCAAAACCTTATTTAGATTTTAATGTCAGCCAGAGAAAAAGTTTTATGTCTCTTTATAGTCTAGGATAATATCTGGCTTCTACTGTGTATCCTTTTGTGTGTGCATGTTCTAGACTAATGTTTCTTGGCATCTTACTTTATTTTCTGTATATTTTTGGCATTTATAATTGTAACATTTTTTTTGGTCTCCTCATATACTATGTTTTTACAACATTTATTTTTGTCTGGTCATTGTCTTGTCTATGTCCTTGTTTAACCCCTGTAATGTTTATGCTTAATAACCTTCCTGTAAAACCTTGCCTTCTGTTGAAATCTATTTAATATACTTTTTTACTATCTGTTTCCATCCCCTCTTGTAACTTCTACAATGGCTTCATCTATTTTTACTAAATTTCCCACTTCTTTTTTCACTTTCCCCTCTTTTAATTTTCTGCATCGATAGCGACTTGATTCTACTTTTCCCTTGTCCTTTCTCATTAGCGGCCCTGCCTGTTTGAATATTTAAATGTCTCTGTTGTGGTTGTGTGTGTGTGTGTGTGTGTGTGTGTGTGTGTGTGTGTGTTTGCTGCTCTGTCATCAAAAAGGTGGTGACCATTTTTCAATGTCAACTATTCTGATGGAGATGCTATTGCTCTTCACATCATGGCCATCCATCCCTTTCACATAGCTAATAGCCATGACACAAAAACAAGGAATTACTGGCAAAAAAGAAAACAAGTGGAAGGTAAATATGTCAGCGTCAGATTCCTCTATCATTGAGGAAATTATACAATTTATCTGCTGATGGCAAATATTGATCTAAAATGGGAACATCGAGATGGTGGGGAAGAATAGTGCTGCTGTTTTGTTGTTTGTGTGAAAGACGCTGCTGATACAAAGTCAAAGAGGGAGGGGGAGAGCATAAGATAGACATGTTGATTAAAATGCATGAGATTCAAAGTTTGAGATAAGTGCTGAGGGAGGGATCTTGGTAAAATAGGAAAGCAGAGGAAGAGGCATGGATGGCTAGCTGTGATGTATTCATGCCCCCGGTCAGTCTTCATGCAAGGATGGAAAGAGAAGCACTGGCCTGAGGACAGAAAAGTGCAAAGAAAGAAACTACAAAAAAAGAGAAAAGACTGAGCATGAGATAGAGGACGGGAGGAAAAATGCAACAAATAAGTGTGAAAACGTTTCTAACAAAGATAAAGGCTTGTGCAAAACATCACAGAAAACATCCCTGAAAAAACACTGGCATGCAACCAAAGTAGTAAAGATTTCCCAAACTGACCAAATTTGGGCTTAAGAATGTCAAAGTTCACTCTGTGAGAATGTTCCAGCAAGATAACTACATGCTAACAACTTGAACTGGAACTAAAAAAACTAATCAGTTTAGCAGTGTTAGCATGTTAGGAATGTGTGATACTAGAAACAATATGTTAGACATAGAAGCATTGAAAAGAACAAAAAAGCGCCCCCCTCTAAAATGTAATTTTCAACTCTCAAAAGAAGCATTACCTAAATCCAGTGTTGAAAGTAATGGTGCTAGAAATAATGGCATTAGATATTGTCAGGGTGCAGTCCCCCAGATGTGATCCACCGGACGTGGTGGATCACATCTGGGGGACATTCGGCAGAGCAGGCGTGGATCTCTTTGCCTCCAGAGACACGGCCCATGGTCCCCTCTGGTTCTCCCTGTCAGACAGTTCCTGTCCTCTGGGATGCGATGCACTGGCCCATGATTGGCCCAGAACTCACCTGCATGCCTTTCCCCCCGTTGGGTGGGTTCTCCAATAAGGGCAATGGCTCCTGCTGGTAGCCCCATTCTGACCGGCGAGGACTTGGTTTCCTCTGCTGCGCAGGCTTTGTTACAGCTTGCCGATGTGCCTCCCATCCAGGAGGGACCTCCTACTATCCCAACTGGGGGATCGGGTTCTCTACCCTGACTCAGACCACCTGCGGCTTAGGCCTCTGCAGGGTCTGACCCGGCGTTCTCCTGATTCGGGGGCGACATTGGGCCACACAATAGCTTATGGGCAGCTTTTGCTACCTGGTGTGATGATAGGGGGCTGGACCCCACATGTTGTCCCATTCGACCCTTACTTCCTTCAGGGGTTACTTAACCGGGGGCAGTCCCCTTCCACCTTGAAGGTCTATGTGGCTGCCATTTCCCAATGGCATACTGGGTTCAATGGCTGCTCTGTTGGAAGGTGTAGGGACATAGCACTGTTCCTGAGGGGCGTTAGATGTTTGCATCCTCCGAGCTGCCGGGTGGCTCCTACCTGGGATCTTCATTTGGTGCTTGAAGCTCTTCATTCCCCACCCTTTGAGCTGATTGCAGCAGTGGATCTAGAACGGCTCTCAATGAAGACTGCCTTCCTGCTGGCCATGGCTTCTGATAGACGAGTGGGGGAACTGCATGCCCTGTCTGTATCCGAGCCTTGTTGTCGGTGGAACCCAGATGGCTCCAGGGTTACCCTGTGGACCAATTCCTCCTTTGTCCCGAAGGCCCCCACAGTGGCAGGCACAGTGTCGCTGCTTCAGTTGTCTCGCTTCGAGTCCGGGACCCCTTCTGAAGCTCTGGTCGTGCCCTTTCTGCTCGTGCCCTTTCCGAGGTCGTGCCCTTTCCGAGCAAAAGTTGGCACGTTGGGTCGTGGGGGCATACTCTCTGCAGGATCAGCCCCTGCCTCAGGGAGTGTGGTGCCACTCCACAAGGACCCTGTCAACCTCGTGGGCTGCCATGATGGGGGTGCCGCTGGAGTCCATCTGCGAGGCGGCCTCATGGTCTGTGCCGACCACTTTCATGATGTTTTATAGGGTTAACATGGCTACGCCTCATCCTCTTCAGGGCATCCTGCAGCAACCACCTGGTGCATCCCGCTAAGGTAAGTGCTGCTGCCGGGTTCTGGCGGGTTGTTCCTTTTCTTTCTGCATCCCTCGGGACCTGGTTGGCATACGTCATTCAGTGCTTGAAGCACCGCCTCTGGCGGTCAGTAGGGATGAAATAGAACTAGAGTTACGTATGTAACTACGGTTATATGAAACCCGGATGACCGCTAGAGCGTTCGGTCCCCCGGTATTTCTGGCTCACGAGAAGATCAAGGGACTAAACTACCGGTGTCACGTGCCTATATAGGCTTCCACTGATCACTGGTAGGTCACAGGTGACGTTGTTGATAGTAATCCTCAACCTGCACAAGCGCAAGAGTGATCATTCAGTGCTTGAAGCACCACCTCTGGTGGTCATCTGGGACTCATAGAACCGTAGTTACATACATAACTCTCGTTCTTGCAGGTAGCTTGGCTTCACATACACGTTGTCTGATTGTTACAGTACTCACAGGGAATCTCAGCTCTTCTTTGAAACCACGTCCTGCCTATTGGTTTTCTATACCTTTACTGAACCTTCTGGAAACTTTCTTGGTAGAAGTTAAAATTCTAAGAAAATTTGATTAATCGAACCAGTGATGTGGGACTGCTAATATTTTGGATACAACAGTAATACTGCATTCCTGATATTGTGGTTAGGTTTTTGTTAAGGGTGGGAGTTAATCCAACTTGTTTCCTAAATATCTCTCATTGCCTATAATGGTCAATGGAAGAGATGGCTTAGATTTCCTCCTTATTCCAATCTTCTTGTTACTGTTCTGCATCCTCAGTGCATCCTATTCAACTCATCTGGTATTTGGAGATATGGTGTTATGGAAATATATAATAATTGTGTTAACCATGTACTTTTCTTAAATCAGTAAGAGTTACCTAAATTCTAATCACTAAACTGTGTGGCTTGTAATCAACATGGGATGCGAGTTTCCAGGTTCATATATATATATATATGTGTGTGTCATGATTTGTCTTCATGAACCCGGACAGAACACACAAACACAGAGCTGATCTTGAGAGTTTATTGCAAGAAGAAGTAGTGGAAGGTTAAAACCAGAGTCAGTTACCGGGCTGGAGTTGATGATTTGCAGGACCAGGCTGACTGGAGGAAACAAGAGTAGTAAAGCACTGGGGTGACAGGAGTTCCAACAGCAAGGCAGTAAACAGGCGAGGAGTGAGTGGAGGTTGTAGGTGGAGATTGCAGATGACCCGGCAACCAGGAACAGACTAGGGTGAGCTTATAAAGGAGAGTAGAGTCCGTGGAGGCACTACAGAGGCTAGAGATCGCTTCTCGGCCTTTTGGCTAAGATCAAGTGTAGTATCTGTTCTTATCTGTTTAATATCTGATACGTCCCCTACCCGGGGACCATATATTAAATTGATTTTTGGAACTGGGAGATGGAATAGGGGCTTGCTCCGTCCGCTTGGGGAGTGGTGGCCTAGTGGTTAGAGCACAGAGCTTTGGTCCCAGAGGTTCTGAGTTCAACTCCCACAAGCTTCCATTCTGGGTCCCTGAGCAAGACCCTTAACCCCCAATTGCTCCCCAGGCGCCGCACAGTGGCAGCCCACTGCTCCCCAAGGGGATGGGTTAAGATGCAGAAGTGAATTTCTCCATTGTGAGATCAATAAAGTTCAATTATTATTATTATTATGAACACTGAGGCATTACAGAGGCTAGAGAACACTGGGAAACAAAGAGGCTAGGGAACACTGGGAAACAAAGAGGCTAGGGAACACTGGGAAACAAAGAGGCTAGAAAACACTGGGGACCAAAAGAGGCTAGAAAACACTGGGGACCAAAAGAGGCTAGAAAACACTGGGGACCAAAAGAGGCTAGAAAACACTGGGGACTAGGAAAGCGTACAGAAACGCTGGGGACTATAAAAACAGGCGTACGAAAACACTAGTGCTCAACAAGCGTACGGAAACGCTGGAGCAACACTAGTGTACCAAAACGCGAGAGGGAAGGAACGGGCGTACGGAAACGCCAGAGGGAAGGAACGGGCGTACGGAAACGCCAGAGGGAGGGAACGGGCGTACGGAAACGCCAGAGGAAAGGAACGGGCGTACGGAAACGCCAAGGGAAAGGAACGGCGTACGGAAACGCCAGAGGGAAGGAATGGGCGTACGGAAACGCCAGAGGGAAGGAACGGGCGTACGGAAACGCCAAGGGAAAGGAACGGGCGTACGGAAACGCCAAGGGAAAGGAACGGGCGTACGGAAACGCCAGGGGAAAGGAACGGGCGTATGGGAACGCCAGAGGGGCAAAACAGGCATACGGAAACGCCAGAGGGACAAAACAGGCGTATGGAAACGCCAAGGAACACGAACGGATGGCGTCCTAACACGCCAAGGAACAGGGAGGGCGCCGAGCAGCAACAGGCCGAGCGCGCCAGAGGTCTCAGCCGGCGACATGGGAGCGCCGAAGGGCTCTAGCGGGGGCCTTCGTGTGCTGGGCAGCGATAGGCTGGCACACCAGAGGGCTCAGCCGGCGACTAGGAAGCGCCGGAGGGCTCTGGCGGTGGCTTGCTTGCGCTGGGCAGTGACAGGCTGGCGCACCAGAGGGCTCAGCCGGCGACATGGGAGCCCCGGAGGGCTCTGGCGGCGGCTTGCATGCGCTGGGCAGTGACAGGCCGGGCGCACCAGGTGACATTGGAGCGCCGGAGGGCTCTGGCGGCGCCTAAACAGCCGAGGAAGACAAGACAAAGAGGACTAGGTCATGGACTACAAGGCTAAGACAAGGACTACAAGACTAAGACAGAGACTACAAGACTAAAACAGAGACTACAGGGTAAAAAAAAAAGATAAATCACAGGGACTAGGTATAACAGGGGAACTAGGAGGCCAAAACTAAAACTAAGAAGACAGAAACTACAGGGCTAGACAGGAACTACAAAACTTAGACAAGAACTGCAGCAAGAGCTAAGAGATTAAAGCAAAACTAGAAAGCTCAAGAAAAACTAGAAAATTAAGGTAGAACTAGAAGCCTAGAGAACTAAAGTGAAACTAGAAAATTAAGGCTAAACAAGAACATAAAGCAGGACTAAAAAACAAAGCAAACTCTAAAAAGCACGGAAATACTCTAAACTAAGGAATGCCAAGTAACTCAAAACTAAGACAGAAACTAGGGAACTTGGACAGAAACTAGAAAACAAGAAAACCAAAAAACTAAAGCTGAACTAAAAAGCTAAAGCAAATCTGGACAATAAAAGCTAAACTAGGAAACTAAAGATCTAAGGCAGGAACTTGAGAACGCAGGGAACACAGGAACTTGAGAACGCAGGGAACTTGAGAACACAGGGAACACAGGAACTTGAGAACACAGGGAACACAGGAACGTGGACGAAACTCAAGAACGTGGAACAACTGCTGGAACTTGAGAACGTGGAACAGCTGCTGGAACTTGAGAATGTGGAACAGCTGCTGGAACTTGAGAACGTGGAACAACTGCTGGAACTTGAGAGCGTGGAACAGCTGCTGGAACTTGAGAGCGTGGAACAGCTGCTGGAACTTGAGAACGTGGAACTGCTGGAACTTGAGAACGTGGAACAACTGCTGGAACTTGAGAACATGGAACAGCTGCTGGAACTTGAGAATGTGGAACAGCACAGGACCATGAGAATGTGGAACAGCACAGGAACTTGAGAACGGTGGAGAACGGCAGCAGGTGGAGAACGTGGAAACAGAAGCAGCTAAATCCAGCCCGCTCCTGCACAAAGCTGTGTGTGGTGTCCGGGTTCATCTTTGGCCGGGTCGTACTGTCATGATTTGTCTTCATGAACCCGGACAGAGCACACAAACACAGAGCTGATCTTGAGAGTTTATTGCAAGAAGGAGTGGTGGAAGGTGAAAACCAGAGTCAGTTACCGGGCTGGAGTAGATGATTTGCAGGACCAGGCTGACTGGAGGAAACAAGAGTAGTGAAGCACTGGGATGACAGGAGTTCCAACAGCAAGGCATTTAACAGGCGAGGAGTGAGTGGAGGTTGCAGGTGGAGATTGCAGACGACCCGGCAACCAGGAACAGGGGTGAGCTTATAAAGGAGAGTAGTCTGTGGTTGATTGCAGCCTGACAGGTGTGGCTGATCAGGGTGTAATCAGGGCGGCAGTGGAGGGAGAAGGAGCCAGGAAATGCTCAAAATGCAGCTTACAGGCTGCATCCTGACAATATATATATATATAATGTTAATTATATAAGCTATATTAAATATCATATATATATTGATATATACTATATAATAATATAGAGAAATAACACACAAACACCACTCATACAGAGTATAACATAGTGGCTACACAGTTCACTCACGTTTTGTCATTCATTGTGTTTTCGCCTGAATTTTATATATTTGTCATGACTTTCCAAACATATGCAGATATATAATGGAAGCCCTACAAACCTGACTCAATATATAGAGGAAGTGGATGATACCATCTCAATTAAATCTTAGTATAAATAGTATTAATATATTGAACACGACGCAACTTGTGAAATAACTAAAAAACAGTGTTTGTATACTTTATCTTTTACAGACAGCCCTCCATTTTTTTGATTACTGCTTTGGCCACTATTGGCCTTGTCTTGATGAGCTTCATGAGGTTAGTCACCTGGAATGGTTTTACAGCTGTCTTGAAGGTGTTTCCCAAGATAATAATAAGAATAAAGACAAACCACTGAATAAGAAGGATTCCAAAAAATCAAATATTGATAAAGGACATCCCCAATGTCACTCCCTGTTTTGATCCTTCAAACAAAGCTGATTTAATACCAAACCTTCCAAATTAAAAAGCTTTTTATTTTAATGATGTTGCTGCAGATAATCTTTTTTTATTTTAATAAAATCTATTTAAACAGGCTTCGAATCAACCTTGGTCTGACTTTGGCTCAGTGATTCACGTCAAACTAGTTCTAGTTCTGTGTTAGAGTTTGTTCTTGCGTGAGAGCGAGTTAGTGTCAGGTTTCACTCAGACAGCATTCCTGGGAAGATGAGGGAGTCTCGAGAGACAAGCAAGAGGGGGAAAAAGAAGGAAAGCTAGTGAGATGCTGCTGAGTTGTGCCTCTTTGTTCTAAAGCAGATATATCCCCGACTTTATCAAGACTGACAGAACAAACGCAGAACAAACAGCCTCCCACAGGACATATAATCCACACCGCACACACACACACACACACACACACACACACACACACACACACACACACACACACACACACACACACACACACACACACACACACACACACACATACTGTGAACACAGACTTGCAAAGAGTCAGAACATATTTAGCAATATACACACTTGACAAATTACAGAGAAAAAGCACAAAGTGTTTGTGGAAGTTTAGGGGGACAATGATGCTGAATACATCAGCACGTGTTTAAGCTCTCACTCATGGAATACTGAAAATGACACGCTCTGAGTTCTAAGCTTTTAAGGTAACATAATTGTGTCTGAATGGAAATAGAAAACTAAATCAACTGTGTTATCAGTCGATAAACAAATGTAAAATGGAAAGATTTGGGAAAAAATAAGTATACTCTAGAATTAAGAATCTTTTATTGTCACCATGTTTTACCATGGTGAAATTACCTTTGAGGCAGACACCGGCTTAGGATACACACAAATAACATGACACACAGACACATCAGAATTAGCATTTACAGTTTTTTTTATGTATTTTTCCCCCACACAGAGCATTGGTTCCCAAACGGCGTGCCATGAGGCAAGTCTGGGTGTGCCGTGGGATTTTGTGACAACCATACATTTGTAATAATCTTGTGGTAATATAAAACTACACAAAAATAATTATTTTGAATGTACTATATTAGTAATTTGTACACACTCATTTTATAATCTAAACTCTATACTTAAAGATCCTCAAAGACAGCCCCATATTTTGCTGTTTGCGACATTGCACAGGCTGAAGTTATAAGCCCACAAGACACCAAAGGCTATTGGACAACCTTAGAACACAAAACAAAGAGGCAAAATGAAACGCTTTCTTGTGCAGAGCAAACCACCAACTACCAATGCGGAGACTGCTGACAACCCACCATCGAAAGAAAAGAGGAAAAGAACTGTCAGCAGACAGTATCATGAAAGTTATCTTTCTTATGGCTTCAGTTGGACTGGGGACTTTAACGGTCCTCAGCTCGAGTGCGTCCTCTGGAGAAGTTAGCTAATGCTAACATGGTTCCAAGCAAGCTGAAGAGGTCCTTGGAAACCAAACGTCCATTTCATGTTGAAAGAAACCTGGCCTACTTTAAAAGAACATGGGATTTGAACCAGAGGCAGCAAGTCCATTTGTTGGACGCTCATCCTCCCCGCTTGTAAAAAAAAAAAAATCGCAGGTGTCATGCTGGGTCCAGGTGCCGCAAACGAGCAGTCCAAAGTTCCGTCATCTGATAATACAATGAAAAGAACAATCGACGACATGTCACAAGACATTGAGCAACATTTGGCAGACAAAGAGCCGAGCGGCAGATTTTCATTACAAATAGACAAATCTAATGACATAAGTGGGGCTGCAACTTCTGGCAAACATGGCAGATATGTTGATAGTGTCTCTATCAGGGAGACACTATCAACACATTATTTGAAGGAGTCGGTTACACATTATTTGAAGGAGTGTACATAAGACTGACATTACACTGTCATAAACATGACATAACACCTGTTATGAACATAAATGACTCTTTATGAATGTTTAGCACATTAATTGTCATTCGGTAAATTATGACACTATTAAAGCAAAGTTGACATTGTTTAAAATGTCTTTGTTATGACAACTTGACATTAACAGAGACAAGGTTAAGTTTAGGGCTTGATTTGGGATTAGGTTAAATTTAGGGCTTGAGTTGGGATTAGGTTAAATTTAGGGCTTGATTAAGGATTAGGTTAAATTAAGGACTCTGGGTTTTGTTAAGTTAAGGGCATGTCATAACAAAGACATTTTAAACAATGTCAACTTTGCTTTATTAGTGTCATAATTTACCGAATGACAACAGTCCTAAACATTCATAAAGAGTCATTTATGTTCATAACATGTGTTATGTCATGTTTATGACAGTGTAATGTCAGTCTTATGTACACCCCTTCAAATAAAGTGTTACCCTTTTTAGTTCTGCCAAGAAATGGAAACCCATACTACGGGAGAAGATTTTGGGTAACTAATAACTATTTAAGAGACCAGTTTGACCTGGAATATGTGGATCAGTCTTTGCACAGATGGTGCGGCACGTATGACGGGAAGAGTGAAAGGATTGATGGCTAAGGTGAAAGCTCAAAACCCACATATTGGGACAAACCACTGCATTTTGCACCGAGAGGTGTTAGTTTGCAAAACCATGCAACCGGAGTTGACCAGTGTGCTGGATCAGGCTGTGCAAATGGTGAATTATATTAAATCAAGGCCCCTGAAATCTCGCCTCTTCTCCCCGCTGTGCGCCGAGATGGGAGCTGATCACCAAACCCTGATCCTCCACACTGGCTGTCACGGGGGAAAGTCATATCCCATCTTTATGAGCTTTGGGAAGAACTGTTGCAGTTTTCACACGAACAGGCTGTCTCACATAAGGATCGCGGATGTGTTACGATTCTGGCCTGTCTGCCTGATCTGTTTTCCCTGTGAGCAATGAAGCCTGTTGACTCCAGCTGCTGCCAGCTGCACTGCAATGCAATCAGCAGCATGTCTCTCAGCTGTGCTCAAGCAGTTATAAGTCAGCCTCTGGCAGGCAGACGGGGCCAGATAATTGCAAGCCACCAAGCAGGCAGTATCCAGCACTTCACGTTATCTGACCAAGTTCATGACCACGTCTTCGCCTCACAGATTTTCCCTCTTGCCTAGCCCTCCTCGGATTTCTCTACCTTCTGGACAGCAACCCTGCTTCTGCCCCTTGACTTCTGCCTCCTACCAAGCCCCCTGATCATTAAGCCTGAGTCTGGCTTCCAGGACCTCGATCCTGTCTCTGTGCTCTAAGTCACCCTACTGTTGGCAACCCGACATCTGTGAAAGGAGCCGTCCGCTCTGTTAAAGGGAGGACTCTGAAAAGCTTAGTGGCTTTTGTTGGTTTCATTATTGAACTCCTTCAAGCCACTAACCTACATCTCCATTCATAGTTATTACTGGTCCTTGGTGGCTGCGCTCCTGAAGTCCTGATTTCAGAATAAACTGTTTAAATTCTACTTATGTGTCTCTGGCTGAAAGTTTGGGTCTTCTGTCTAGATTGATACAGAATAATCTGGCCAAAAAAAAACGGACCCCTCGCCAGCACAGCAGAGGCGAAGCAGTGTGGATAATTCCATCGCTCGCCTTGATGCAGGAATGACTGAAATTATTTCCATGTTACACACTTTGTCTCCTGTCTCTGCTCAGGCGCCTTCACAACCAGCAGCCATTACTCCCCATACTGCTTCTACCATGGTTAAGGAACCAAAGCTGACCCCTCTAGAATTATTTAAAGGAGACCTGAAGCAGTGTCAAGCCTTTTTGACTGAGTGTGAGATACACTTTGAGTTGCAACCATCCTCGTTCCTTACGGAGCGCTCTAGAGTGGCATTCGTCATTTCACTCTTGTCAGGTAAAGCAAAACAATGGGGCACAGCTGAATGGCAGAATAACTCTGTTTCTTACTCTGCATTCGCTAAGGAGCTCAGAGTGTTCGACCCAGTTTTCCCTAACCGCGAGGCCACCAGGAGGTTGTATTCCTTAAGGCAGGGGGAGAAGAGTGTGACCTTGTTTATCATCGATTTTCATATGCTAGCAGCCGACAGCAGTTGGAATCAGGAGGCATTAATCGACGCCTTTATGGAAGAACTAAATAATAACGTCAAGGATCAACTGGCTACCCGAGAGTATCCCAACTCACTCAAGGAACTTGAAGATTTGGCAACTTAAATTGATCTCTGGCTCTCTGAAAGAAGAAGAGAGAGACGACATAGGGAGGTTTAGTCTACCCCAGCCTCCCACTCTGGATCCTGCCGCGAGCCGAGGAGTTCTCCTCCTCCTACCTCCCAAACACCCGATCCAGAACCCATGCAATTGGGGAGAACTAAGGTTTCTCTGGAGGAGCATTCTCGCCGTAAGCAACGGAACCTGTGCTTTTGCCTGGGGGGACGGGGTCATGTTGCCGCCAAATGTCCGCCTAAAAGGCCAGGCTCAGTAGGGGTGAGGAGATCTCTACTGAGCTGTAGTTCTATGTCTGTCTCCTCACTCTCCTTCCCTGCAAACATTTCGGTCTCCTCTGTTTCCCACCAGGTCTCAGTATTTATTGACTCAGGAGCGGACACTGAGTTTTTGGATGAGTCCTTTGCCAAAAATCATAGCATCAAACTTCTCCTGGCCCCTTCTACCCATAATGTCCTTGCCATGGATGGACACCAAATTAACAGCTCAGGTCACTGAGAAGATTAGTCTAACTCTGGGGGGAAATCATCTGGAGGAGATCACTTTTGATGTAATCCACGCCCCTCAGTTACATATAATTCTGGCAGCGTCATGGCTAAAGAAGCACAATCCCCACATCGACAGGCAGGCTAAGGAGATCCTGGGCTGGTCCAGGTCCTGTTTAGCCACCTGCTTGTCGTCTGCTAATTCCCCTCCTGTCCCTGACTATGCCATGGAAAAGAGTTACCATGATTTGTCCAAAGTTCCATCAGAGTACCATGACCAGAAGGAGGTTTTTAGCAAATCCAGGGCCACAGCACTCCCACCTCATAGACCTTGTAACTGTGCCATCGAGCTTCTTCCAGGTACCTCACCCCCTAGGGGACATCTTTATTTTCTATCGGTTCCAGAAAACCAAGCTATGAAGAAGTATGTGGATGACTCCCTAAAAGCCAGGATAATCCGACCTTCCTCCTCTCCTGCCAGGGCCGGGTTCTTCTTTGTTGATAAGAAGGATGGGTCCCTTAGACCATGTATCGATTACAGGGGGCTGAATGACATCACTATTAAGAACCGGTACCCCCTCCCACTTATGAATTCTGCATTTGACCAGATTCAAGGAACCAAGATTTTTTTTGGACCTATGCAATGCTTACCATTTAGTTCGCACCAGAGAGGGAGATGAGTGGAAGACGGCTTTCAACACTCCCACTGGTCATTACGAGTACTTGGTCATGCCTTTTGGGCTGACCAATGCTCCAATATTTTACGCATTGGTTTACGCATTTACATTTATACGCTCCAACGTATATTTCCAACATACGAAACCAACATTTTGTTTTCGTATGTCTAGATGACATCTTGATATACTCCCAAGATCTTGAGACCCACAAGAAGCACGTTCAGTCAGTCCTCCGCCGCCTACTCCAGAAACACCTTTTCGTCAAGGCAGAGAAGTGTGCGTTTCGTACCACCACCACCACCACTTCCTTCCTTGGTTTCATCATCTCTCCCAATAAGGTTATTGTGGATCCCTGTCTAGATTGTTGCAGGATGAGAGGTGGAGCGCCAGGCAGGCTTACCTTGCATATTAACGAGTTTAATGTCAAGTTTCAGGGCAGGAATGAAAAATTGTATCATCCACAGACAAGATTTGGGGATTTATGAACAAATTTACCCTGTGGCGTGAGGCTTTGCAACAGGGCTCCATGGAAATTTTTCCACTGACATCAGTTGTGCCACAGGCAGCGATGGAGCGCGCTGTATATGGTGCACACCTTCTGGCTTTAAAAAAGAGAGGTTTGAGCACTATTTTCTATGTGTGGCTGACATCGAGGACTATGACTGGATCCAAGACCCATTAAACCAGGAATACTGAGCTGAAGTTCATGAACAGCAACCTAACATGGGTGTTGAGCTGCTGCAACCGAGTCAGAGCCATGTGAAGTGCTAATACAACAGCAACCTCCATGGAACAAGCCCTAAACTTAACCTAATCCCAATTCTGCAATTCATGGAACTGCAGACTGTCCTGGAGAGCAGGGAAGGAGTCCTTGATGTGTTGCTGGAAGACCCTCTCAAAGCACTTCATTATGACTGAGGTCAGAGCAACCAGACAACAATCATTGAGGCAGGTGATGGTGGGTTTTTAGGGACAGGCACGATGATGGATGATTTCAGGCAGGTAAAAACCATGGAGAGCTGCAGGGAGAGGTTGAAGATGTCCAGAAAGACCCCTGCAACCTGGACAGCACATGATTCAATCGTATGACCTGGCACCATGTCTGGACCTGCAGCCTTGGTGGTGTTTATTCTCTTCAAGGAGGAGGTCACTAGTTGCAGCTGCAGGACGAGAGGCTGATGGTGCTCCTCTGGCTGAGGAAGATGTTCAGGCTCCCTGCTGCTTGGAGAGTTGAACCGTGTGAAGAAGATGTTTAAGGGGTCAGAGAGAGCTGGGTCGATGCTGGGCTTCTTGTCGCTGCGCTCTTAGTCCATGATGTTTCTGATGCCTCTCCACATGTCACATTGGTTGTTGCTGTGGAACTGGTCCTTGAGGCACTGCTTGTACTTGTGCTTTGCTTTTTGGATGCCTTTTTTCAATTAACTTCTATCTCTGGTGTAGGCTAGTTTGTCTCCTGATCTGTGCGCTGCATCCCAAGCCTTCAGCAGGGACCGCACCATGATGTCCACCCATGGTTTCTGGTGAGGAAACACTTTGATTTTCTTTGTGGGTAGGACAGCATTAGTGCATTGATGCAATTCTGAAATTTTTTCTAAGAAATGTGTCAAATCCTAGCATTTAAAGGCAGTGCACTTTCTTATACTCTATGTTTAGGACATGTGTGGTGTCTTGAGCATCTTGAGACTGAATAGCTGCCAGGGACAACAGCACTGGAGCAGCTGAGACGAGCAGCTGAGCTCTCACGAGAGCTGTGCTGTGCGTAAGTAAAATGGCTTATACAGGTAGTTTTCAAAAAGATCCACCCAAGTAAGTACAAGCAAATTATTAAAAATTAAACTAAGATTAAAAAAAAACTAACAATTTTCTCGTATTTTACGAGGTAATAAACTAGACGAGGAGACCCTGACCAGCCTGGAGAGCTACCTTGACGAGTGTTTCGACAGCATCTTAATGAGGAAGCCGAAAAGTTCTACAACCACGAACACTCATCAACAAATCGCTCTGGTTCGAGCTTGACCAGCGCGGCTTCCACATTATCTCCAGACAGGAGCTACAGCGACGTTATGGAATCCATTGACAAAAAGCTAACTAGCCTGGATGCCTGCCTCGCCTTGGTCCTGCACAAGGAGTTTCAAGCCCCAAGAGAGTTGCTGGAATACAGCCAGGTGCAGCTTGCCTGAGTCACTGCTGAAAATGAAGCGCTGAGAGGGGAAGTCACGAAGCTTACCGAGGGGACGGTTCAGCTATCTGGTGAAAACAGGAAGATGAAGGAATCCATTCTGGACATTCTGTCGCGAAGTATGAGAGACAACGTCGTCTCTCATACCAGAGCAGTAGGAAGAGGATCCCGAGGTAACAATCCGTGAGTTCCTCCAGCAGAAGCTGAAAATCCAGATGGATCAGGTAAAAAACATCACCTTTCATCGTGTTCACCGGCTCAGAGGTAAGAAGCCCAATAAAACCCGTCCTAGACTGATTATAGCTAATTTTGAGCATTAGAAACAAAAAAAGCAGGTCAGAAGTCGGGGCAGAGAGTTGAGAGGAATGGATTTCAGTGTCAATAACCAGTTTCCAAAGGAAATCCTAGATCGTAGGCAAGTTTTATTCCCAATTAGGAAAAAAATACATTGCAGAGGGTGTCAGAACTACAGTAGCTGTAGACAAGCTGTAAAAAATTAATAGCTGTTCAGGGATCAGAAGATCACTCTGTGGCTTTATTAGCTGCACAACAGGTGGATTTAAAGCATGTGACACTTGCTAAAAGTCAATAGAACTGAACCGGGTGACAGATTAATTGTATGCACAACCCAAGAGCAGGGTGGCACGGTACGGTTGTTTGTCACGGTTGGGTACGTGAGGCATGGGCTGTAATTATTTTTTGTTCACCTTTTCTAACTCATTACACTTTCTTAAATTTCTGTCTTCCTTTATCTTATTCCTCTGCTTCTTTCCTGTGGATCAGACAACCACAAGCACGTTATGTGATGTCACCTGGGTCTATGTGTATGTATTTTTTTAATTACATGCACTTTCCAGCTTCAGCCTTTCACTCACACCTATGGTGAATTTAAGGTTTGTGACATGGGATGTTCATGGAGCTGGCACGAGAGAGAAAACGTTAAAGATCTTTAACCAGCTTAAAAGACTAAAGGCAGATGTTTTCTTATTGCAAGAAACCCATAAATCAGCTACAAATGTAAATGATCTCAACTAACCTGAGTTCCCTGATGTGTTTGCTGCCTGCTATAACTCTAGACAGAGAGGAGTAGCAATTTTAATCCAGAAAAACGTTAGTTTTACTGTCATACCTTGAGCTCACCTGCCTGTTCACCCTCCAATACTGTCTTCACTGGAGAGAGAAAGCCACTGGATTGACACCCGGACCCAGGACACCACCCTCCCTGGCTCTTGCCTAGCCTCAGCCTCCGTGAGTTTAGCATCCTCCACATTCTCATCAGCGCCGGCCTGTTGTTCACCATTTCCCTCATCCTTCCTAGCAGAACTGAAGACGCTAAACAAGTAAAGCACTAAAAAGACTCAAAACATACAGCTGGAACAGGACTGATCAAGGAAGGCTTTCCTCCCTGACAGTAATGTCCATTGAGACCGAGAGACTTTTAAACTGAAGAAGATAAAGAGAACTTTTACCGGAAAATGACCGATATTTTTTGTTCAGAAAGAGCGTCGCATGGACTTAATTTATAAGTAGAGGTAAGACAGCGATAATTATTCATGTTTTGTTTTTGTCATGAAATGTGTGTAATGTGTGTTATAGTTTTTGAATGTGTTACAAATGCAGAAATCCATCATAACACATAAACTGTTACCAATCAAATGACAATTTTTTTTTTATCAAAGAATCAATATTTTTTCCATGTCTCTTGGTGAATTTATTTGGCTCAATCAGTCCCCTTCAGCACTTTGCAATGAGTACTCTGTAGAGTGTATATATTTGTAAATCTGACTCTGATGACGTCACACGTCACTTTATATATATATATATATATATATATATATATATATATATATATATATATATATATATATATATATATATATATATATATTTCAACTATGAAATATATATTTTAACTATGATATATATATTTCAACTATGAAAGCTAAATGCATAAATTAAGAATATGAAGGCTGTCAAGGATTTAAAGGGAAAGTGTTACCAGGCAGAATAAAAGAGGCAAAATATTATTTAATTCAATTCAGTTTGTGTATCTAGTGCCAAATCACAACATGTCTTCTCAAGCCACTTTACAAAGTGAATCATACTGACATATAGGTTAAAAAGCTTTCTATCTGACGAAACCCAGGTAACTAAACAGTTAGCTTCACTAACTCATATTCCAGAAACAAAAATACTAACACTACCACTAAACCGGTGATCCTAGCCTCTAACCAATGTCTGCCACTTATAGGTTGTTTCCATGGACTCCACTGGTCCATACTCTACTCCACAAAGTGCGTTTTGATGGTTTTTCGACAGGCTTTTTTCCCCTACCCAGACAGATTTTTTCCTACCCTGTCAAGAGGTGGTGCGGTTGTTATCGAGTAGAGTAGAGCTCTGACATGGGCCAACTGCTAGTCAGTGATTGGCCATGGGTGTGGCCAGCCAGCCACTACTGATTGGTCATAGATTTGGCCTGCCACCTAGCCAACAGTGGAGGGGGAAAACACAACTACAACAAAAAACGTGATTTGCAAACTCAGTACTACAGAGAGGGAAACACCAGATTCACTTCATTGAAAGCTGTGATATGGTTTTTCTTTAATGACTGTGTGGTTCAAAAAGTTGTTCTTCACAGCCGCCAATCGAACCAGTGTTATGGGACTTAGCAAGGTCTTCTTGATCTTTGCTTGGCTTCATATCGGTGTCTTTCAATTGTTACAATGCTCGTAGACCATAGACCTTCTTTGATCAACCAATAGCTGATCATTGCTGATCATTTGCCAATTTTGTTATCCCTTCATCATTTTCAATGACTTTCTTGGTTTGGTTTCATTGAGACTTTCTTAGTTCAGCATCATTTTTAATTATTTCAATGATCATTCTCAATATGTTTTCCCCTCTCTCCGATAAGCATTTTTTAAAGAACACTGTTCTTGTGAACAATATGTTTATTGATCCATTGTATTCAGGTGTTAGAGTAAGGCACAACAACTAGCATGCACTATAATTAGCAATAAACATTTGCTACCTTAATTGAAGGCAATTTGTTTCAAACCCGATTTTTTTCAGATAATTAAATCTGTCACTGATTTAAATCTACCCTGTAAGGTTACAGGGATCTGGCAGCAAAATGTCATGACTATTGGTTTTGTAATACTCTATTACACCTGTTGTACATTATTCTAATAATTTGACAGTTTAGGTAGAAATATAATTTCCTAGCAAAACAAATGGATCTGGTTTGTGATGTTGGACAACTTTTATTTGAAACACACATTCCTTTAAAACAATTTAATGTCAAGTAAAACTTTATAAAGGGATTATGAATTCAGTTTTCCTTGATTTCCTTTCTTGAATTTCTGGCCTTATCCCCTTCGCTAATATGTAATTTTCCTACATCGTTTTTGTTCTCTTATTCCTAATATAACTGTTATCCTTATAAGGGCTGGACAAAATAGAAAAAAAGCACATTGATAAAATAGAAATCATATTAATTGATATCGATAATTATCAACAAATTCAAAACCTATACTTTAAGTGCAGCGCCGGCCATTTTATGCTGTTGCTTAGCAACCAATTTTTAGATACAGAACACACAAACACTGAATTTAAACTCAACCCTTTATTCTAACAACGTTTTACCAAAACTGCAAGTATTTAAAAAATAAAAGAACGCATGCTCTCTGAACCCTTTCAAGGAGTAGAGCTTGGTGACAGAGCGTTCCTTGGTCTGCGTTTGTAATTGGTTGGGAGGATGTAATGACTGCGATATTAACCTACATGAAAAGTTAGAATGCAAAAGGATGGAAAACTGTTTTTCTATTGAACTTTTTTATTGACCCTTTTCTCTATCATCGATATACATCTATCAATCGATATATATGTTATTTAATTATCCTCCAGCCCTAATCCCTATGTGCTTTTGACTTGTACTTGTACTTCTGCTATAATTTTAATTCTTTGCTATTTTCTTTCCTTGACTACTTTTTAATTATGTATTTCATTATTTATATTTCCTTGTACTTATCTACTCATTGGAGTCAGAAAAATTATTTTCTATCTTGAAATTAATTATTTTTCCCATTTTCTTATTTCTCTTGTATTTTATCTTCCTTGCTTTTTTGCGGTGCGAGAGAGCATTACTAACACAGCAAGGATCACAATAACAATTACATGGGAAATTAGCCTTGCCTTGTAGGATGCAGTGTAATTCAAACCGTCTGAGGCATGATAAAGTCATGTGTCTTTAATTTTCTCTCAACCTCTGTCTCAGTCTCTCTCTCCTTCTTACTTTCCGTGGTCATTTACACTGCCACTCTCTCCCTTTTGGGGAAATAGTTGCGTTAATTGAAGGATTTGGCTATATATCAAAATAAGTGCTGCTAACAGGTTTGACAATTAAAACTAACCTTTACAACATACATTAGTGATAAATATATTAACATATATGATTTTAGTATTGCCCTCCATTCTCTTTCTTATCTGACAGTTTATTTCTTTCTTTTACTTTTCTCTTATTCATCTCCTTATTTTTCCTTCCATATATGTGATGATTTGGGTTTTTGTTTGTTTTGACTTTTTGGACTTCTCTGTCAGCCTGTCACCTCGTAGCTACCAGTCACTATCCTATCACCTGCTCACCTGTTTCCCTGTCCATATATACCTGCCTCAGCCAACTCATCCCTGCCAGAATGTCTCTTCTAGCACTGTCTGATCTGATCTCATTTCCCCTTCCTCTACCAGTTCATGTGTGCTCAGCCAGCTGGACTCTTCCATTAAAGTTGCCTGTATCTGCATGCCGAACAAATCTGCTTGTTTCCCCGTAAGTTCCAGCCGCTTGCTCTGCCCGTTCTGGTGGATACCCGGTTCACATCACCTTTTCTGATCGGTCATACCTGCATCTTCTGGTCTCCTGCTTATCAGATTCAATTGATAGAACAGAGGGTCTCTCAGGAGGAGGTAAATATTGAGATCAACACAGGCTCTGGAAATGAAACAACTCTACCGACGTCTCAAAACAACCAACAACCTTCGAGTACCTCAGCAAGCAGCTCACCCACCTGAAACTGAGCCAAGCCAAAGAATAAATCTTTTCCTTTGGATCTGACTAGATGCCTAACGGGACAGACCCCTCACCTAGATGATACAGTGTGGCCAGCACTGAGCCCCGACATCTCCTGGTCAACACCAGCACTAAAGAAAAAACAACAAGCAGCTGGAGCCAACATTATTCCATGTTCTTTAACTCTGGTACCAAGGACTATTCAGCCAGCTCGCGCCATAACACACGAAGGACACCTCTCCTCCATACATCAACAAGAAGCATGATATGAGACCAACACAACCACCTCCTAAAGTGACCTAGAAACCAAAATTTATGCCAAACATTCTTATTGTTGTGTTGCAGGAGTTAATAACATCAATCACCTGCAGTACAAAGAGAACGAAGGTAATCTACTTTCCAAATGACAGTGTCTGATATAACACAGAAAATACTCCCATTAACCACTGATCAGCTGAACATTGAGTATCTCATCATACATATTGGAATGACTGACCTGGCCAAGCAAAAATCAGAAATGACTAATTTCACCTTCTAAGTACAGTCAGAAGTGTGAAAATGAAGGTGTTTATCAGTGGATCAATACCACAGGCAGGATGTGGTGAGGGGAATTACACCAGACTGCTTATAAATAATAAATGGCTTATTAAAGAATGATCTGCCAGCTCTGTGAACTTATTTGACAATCATAAGATTTTCTGGGAGCACTATGACTGTTCCTGTAAAGAATGGGATACCATATTTCCGCTTACCACATTGGATTAAAAGAAACCATTGTTTTCTATAAAAGTAGCACCAGGGAATTTCACCTGTATAAACATGACAGGACCAGGACAGAAATTAGGAAATTTATCTAGAACATGGTGTTTAACCACAATAACAGTAAGTCCTTATTTTAACCCAGTAGCAAGAAGTGACATTTGGTGGTGGTGTGGGGATGACAGGTTGTTTGATAGATTACCAAAAAAATACCATAGGGTATTGTGCCCTGGTCACTTTGTTACTGCCTGTGTCCGTGGTCCCCATGACAGTCGAAAATCTGATCTCTCAGTTATTTAGTGTGGTTTCTGAAGCATAGAAAAGGAATAAAAGATCAACATCATGGCAAGGTAAAGCAGATCCAACTTATATAGACACTACAGGAGTTCTTCGTGGAGTTCCTGATGAGTACAAAATAACAGATCAAATAGATGCAGGTTTTGAATCGTTTCTCTGCTGGTGGTGCACAATCAACAAAAATGTGGACAGAATCAATTACATCCACTACAACATCCAGAGATTAGGTAATTGGACACAAAGCGGTTTTGAAGCAGTACGTGACCAGTTAGCTGCAACTTCTCTAATGGCTTTCCAGAACAGAATTGCTTTAGACATGCTGCTGGCAGAAAAAGGAGGTGTTTGTGCTATCTTTGGAGAACAATGCTGCACATTCATTCCTAACAACACTGCTGCTGACGGCAACCTGACCAAGGTTATGGAGGGGCTGCGCACTCTCAACGAGAAAATGAAAGAGCATTCTGGAGTAGACACTGCCATGTGGGACTCGTTTTTGGATGCGTTTGGGAAGTATAAAACACTGGTCACATCAATTTTAGTTTCCACTGCAGTGTTTACTGCTATTCTGGTGTTGTGTGGATGTTGTTGTATTCCTTGTCTCTGTTCTTTGTTGAATCGTCTTATCACTACAGCAATATCACCCATGGAAGACAAAATGGCATAGATGTATCCACTGTTGGCCCACGGTGACAACGATGAAGACAGCGATGAAGAGTCGGATACCTTTTATCCACCACACTTCGCTGACCATGGATCACTATTGTAAATTGAACCCTGAGTGTAAATATGTTTTACCTTCATAAAATGATCTTCCAGTTGAAAATCTAATGAAGTAGTTGCCTGAAGTGATGTGAGAAAAGAGTAAATACATGATAAATAGGGAGGAAATGTTGGGAAAATTTTATATTTCTTTGATTGTGTTAATGATTTATTGGGTTTGTCATCATATATTTACTGGAATATAGATGTGAGGTGATTAATATTGTAGCTTGATAATGAGTGTTTTTACAAGGAATCTGTGTAACTGTGATGCGCCCGGTTATCTGTGATACTTGTGACCCATTCTCTGTGTAGTGAATGATCTGCATTGAGTGCCTGGAAGAGATGTGATTAAATCATGCTGTGTTATCTTGGATGTCACTGTTCCCCTACTTCCTTAGAGCTGCAACTGTGTTTTGTAATTAAGGACCTCCCCTATTGAAAATAAAAAGAGAGGTGACGACAGGGTGTTTTTCAGAGTGATGGAAGATTTGTAACTGAGCAGATCTCTGTCGTTTCTCCTCTCGAAAGTAAAAGAAATTAATGTCTGTTGTCTTTCTTCCGTGTGTTGTTTAATGAATGTTTTAGGTGCTTTAAACCTGACAATGACCTTTTCAGACACAATGGAGTCAGCCTAAATCAAGATGGGGAAAAAACGTTTGACTGCCAAAATTTTCAGTGCTGTTAACAACAGGTAATTTCTCCAAACATAGGACAACATAAACAACAACATGATTGTCCCAGCCAAGATTGTGGAAGGACAAGCACAAAGCCAGGAGATAGACACTGATCCAAAACAAACCGATAAGCAGAACTCCCAGAACTCCAGCTGAAAATAGAGCTTAAAGAGGAGGGAGGAAGGTGGAAGGACTGAGTTAGGCTTACTAGATAGGTAGAGCTGGATGTTAAACTTATGGAAAATATTGCCAAGGTGAAGAAGATATATGATGAAGGGCAGAGGTCCAAGGACAGATCCCTGAGGTACACCAGAAGTTACAGGTGAGGGACAGGAACTGAATGACTTGAGCTGGACAGACTGAGTGCGACCATTAAGATAGGAATAAAACCAGTATATAGAAAGAAGAGATGCCAATTGAAGATAATGTGTTGAGTAGGATAGATCGAGAAGGATGAGTATGGAGAATAAACCAGAGTCAGCTGCCATCAGGAGGTCATCTATGATTTTCATAAGAGCAATGACTGTGCTATGACAGGAACAGAAACCAGACTGGAATTGTTCATAGAGGTTATTTTGAGTTAAATGAGAATGCAGTTGAGTAGCAACTGTTTTTTCAAGTATTTTAGAGTTAAACGGTAACTTGGAGATGGGGCAAAGGTTATTATAATTGTTGGGATCTGATCCAGATTTTTTCAGTATAAGACTTACAACTGCAGTCTTTAAAAGAGTGGGAACAATTCCAGTAGTGAGGAGTGCATGATACCAGTTGTGAAGGGGAGGAGAGATGGGAGGCATGATTTAACCAGGGCTGTAGGTAGAGGATCAAGCTGACATGTAGAGGGTTTGGATTTACTAATAAGATCTGAGATTTCTGAGGGATTTGGAAGTTGAAATTTGGAAAATGCCTGGCAAAAAGGGAAAGTAATAGACATCCGTTGAATACAGAAGTGAAGGAAAACAGTCCTGAGGTTGGAAAATATTTTTGAGTAGCGAAAACAGTGTTTATGAGTTACCTTAATTGTAGGTAGATCAAACCAGAATAAAAAGGTGATTTAGTTTTAGCAATTAGATCTTTTTGCTGTGATAGATGAACACTGTACATGTCCCTATGAATGGAAATGGGACTTCTTTGTGTCAAGTAACTTCTCATCAGAGCGGACAAAGATCACATGTGGGGTACACCAAGGTTCTATCTTGGGACCCCTTCTGTTCAACATCTATATGCTCCCACTAGCTAAGGTTATAACAAGAAACAAGATTAGTTACCATAACTACGCAGATGATACACAGCTCTATGTTACGATGTAACCAGGTGACTCTGAACCCATCCATGCACTGAACAGATACTTAGAACAAATCAGTGCATGGGTGTGCCAAAACCTTCTCCAGCTGCACAGAAACAAAACTGAAGTTATTATCTTTGGACCTAAAGAGCAACAAACTAGGGTCCACACACAGTTTTGGTTTTTACTACTAAAAACTAGTGATCAGGCTTGAACGCTGGGCGTAGTGATGGACTCAAACCTGAACCTTCAAGGGCACATAAAGACAGTTAAAACGTCGGCTTTTATCACCTGAAGAACATTTCCAGGATTAAAGGACTGATGTCCCAGCGAGATCTAGAGAAATTGATCCATGCTTTAATCTTTAATCGCGCTGATCACTGCAACGTTGTCTTCACAGGTCTGTTAAAAAAAAAAATCAATCAGACAACTGTTGCTGCAACCAGGAAGATAGAGCACCCCAGTTCTAAAAAACTTAAAACTTTACTTTTTGACAAAGCTTATAGTTAGAGTGGCTTATGTTACCCTGAGCTACCTCTATAGTTATCCTGCTGTAGGCTTAGGCTACTGAAGGACATCAGGGTCTATTTTTCTCACTCTACTGAGTTCTACTGTTTTCCAATTTTGCATTGCTTGTCGTCATTTCAGCTTTTAACTTTTTGTTCTCTGTCATTTTTTTCTTCATAGTAGGTACACTTGGTCTGGCGTACTGTTAGCTGTGACATTATACAGGGAAGACAGATCACCCACCATTACCATCTAATGTGGAACAGATTACTGGATCAATGTGTGCTTCTGTGCTTGTCTGTCTGTCTTGTTGTGTCTCTGCTCTGTCTTCTGTAACCCCCAGTCAGTCGAGGCAGATGACCGTTCATACTGAGCCTGGTTCTGCTGGAGGTATTTCCTTCCCGTTAATGGGGATTTTTTCTTTCCATTGTCGCTTCATGCTTGCTCAGTATGAGGGATTGCTGCTAAGCCATGGACAATGCAGGCGATTGTCCACTGTGGCTCTACGCTTCTCCAGGAGTGAATGCTGCTTGTCAAGACTTTGATGCAAACAACTGGTTCCCTTATATAGGATATTTTTTGACCAATCTGTATAATCTGACCCAAAATGTTTAATCTGATTGAATTTGACTTTGGAAAGTGTCTTGAAATGATATGTTTCATGAATTGGCGCTATACAAATAAAATGTAATTTAATTTAATTTAATTAACGTCTTTACAATGGCTCCCTGTTGCTCAGCGAATAGACTTTAAAATACTTATGTTAGTTTATAAATCACTGAATGGCTTAACACCAACATACATTAAAGAGCTGTTGTTGCTCTATCAACCCTCCAGACAACTGAGATCTTCTGGTTCTGGTCTACTCTGCATACCCAGAACCAAAATCAAACATGGGTAAGCAGCCTTTATTCCTGTGCTCCTCAAATCTGGAACAAACTTCGAGATAACTGCAAATACAAAACACTTAGTTCCTTTAAATCAAGACTGAAAACCCACCCGTTTAGAGTTGCTTTTGGCCCATTATAACAGGACCATTGATCAACTTATTTGATGTGTATTTTGGACTTTATGAAAAGAATGTTTAACACCTCATTAAAGGTTTATAGTTTAAAAAAGTACTTTTAATCTTACAAACCAGTGTCATCAGAACATAAATGGCTGTACTTTTCATATTTCTTTATTTAACAGGAAATATGTTTAAATAAAAACAAAGTAGAAATATTACTGAAACAAAATCTACATGGCAAGAAAAAAAGGACGAAATGTAAGTTAAATACACAAAACGGTTACATACGGCGAAATAAATTTTTTTCTACTAAAATTTAATCTGAACAGCAGTGATGAAGTCAAGATCAGTTCTTCCAAGACCAAGACCGGGCCCTCTGAGTCCAAGAACAAATCCGGGTCCTCTGAAGCCAAGGCATAGACCAAGGCCGAATCTTTAGAATGACTTATATTTTGGGACACTGTTTTTTTTCTTTATTTTTTTCTAAAAAAAAAAAAAAGTAATAATTTACAGCACATAATACAGAATTAAAAATGATTAATTCTTCAACTACAA